>NW_027397218.1:41430-62306 GCF_003265705.2 Callorhinus ursinus | reverse complement strand
TGTGTGTGTGTGTGTGTGTGTGTGTGTGTGTGTGGTGTCTGGTGTTCTCTACTTCTTATATTCTCAAATGCTCACTAAAATATAGTAATTCTATTGAGACTAAGAAACAACATCCTTGCTAAAGATCAGAAGAATTGGAATGGGAAGGCAGCAAACATTGGCATTGTGAATGATGTACCACATACTGAACTACAACCTCAATGAAGTTTTCTTCTGGAACTCCTCAAAACACTCCCTGAGTATAAGGACCAGGAGGGACATATGCAACATGTAGTTTTAATAAATAGATATAAAGTTAGATCATATATAGAGAATAAATAATAATAATATATAGTAAATATACATTACATATTATAATATTCATTACATATTATATATTATTACATTATACATTTATTAATTATATAAGTATTACATACCATGTGTTATATTATATAATTAATTATGTATAATAAACAATATATATGATATTAAATATATTTTATATATACTATATTATGCATGATATACATATTAGGTGTACATAAATAAATCATCAAGGTGGAAGATAGCTGTGTATGTATGCAGTGAAAATGTGTAAAGCAGTATTATATTTTGTTCATGGAAGCTAAGAGAGTAGATCTTAAAAGTTCTGATCACAAGAAAAAAATCTGTACCTATGTGTGGTAACCGATGTTAACTAGACTTATTGTGGTGATCATTTTGTAAAATACACAGATACTGAATTATTATGTTGTACACCTGAAACTAACATAATGTTATATGTCAGTTATACCTCCATAAGAAAAAAAGACAATGTACATAAAAAGCAATATAAATCCCCAACAAATACTTGGAAACACACCACACATAAATAAAATGGAAAAAGAATCACATTTAGTCAGTCAAACAAGTCAAAAATATAATGTAGGGGGTGCCTGGCTTGCTCAGTCAGTAGAGCATGTGACTCTTGATGTTGGAGTTGTGAGTTCAAGCCCCAGACTGGGCCTAGAGCTTACTTAAAAAAAAAATTTAAAAATAAAGACAATAAAAAAAATAAAAAATAATGTAGGGGCGCCTGGGTGGCTCAGATGGTTAAGCGTCTGCCTTCGGCTCAGGTCATGATCCCAGGGTCCTGGGATCGAGTCCCGCATCGGGCTCCCTGCTCCTAGGGAGCCTGCTTCTCCCTCTGCCTCTCTCTCTCTCTCTCTGTCTGTCTCTCATGAATAAATAAATAAAATCTTTAAAAAAAAATAATGTAGAATATGGGCCTCATTATGCAAAAGAATACATATCTCAACATGGATTTATAGATATTTACGTGTGACTAAATATAAGTTAGTATATTATATAGAGAGAAAAAAGTCTGGAGAATAGGTATGAACAAATCAACAGTGACTATATTTGTATTATGTAGAGGGAGAAGGCGAAGACAGAAAGGAGAGACAGAATAATTTTAATTTCTAATGCACTGTGATATCGCTTGGTATGTCTTAAACAACTAAACCATTAACTGGTGATGTGACAAATACTGAAAGGTGGGGCCGTGCCTAAGGGACACTGGCACACACTGTTAAGCAAAACGAGGACTCACTGAATCTGAAACAGAGAAAGATATTCCCACACAAGGCAACAAACCTGGCACAGGCTACGTGGGCTCTTTATCTCTTGGGAAATAAGCGTTCCAGGCCCAAGGCCCATTCTTATTGTAACTGAGTGGGAGTTGAAAGACTGTGCACATAAGCCTTTCACTCCCAACAGGGAAGAATGTAGCAGGATTACCACCAGTGTGTAGAAAACTCCAGAAAGTTTTGCCTACACAATAAAATCAATATACTACCCTCACTCTCTGCCATCACCTCACCCTTTGCCATGTTCCCTAGAAGAGGCTTTTACACTTGCAACTGACTCTGATCACCAGGTGGCATCTTTCTCCATTTTCTATAGGTTATTTTTTTTCCCAATGAAAAGGCGTAATTTTTAAAAACCAGACACAAAATGTTTTCCTCAAAGCAGATTATGAAACAAGAAGTACTTGGTGATCAAATTCTCTTTGAAAAATTCATATGTTTATAAAAATACTGAGCAGACATATATATACATGGTTTCCTGTTCTGCTTATTCCTACATCTCACTAATTTATTAATGTGTATTGGGTTTTTACTTTGTGCCAGGCACTGTCAGTCCAACTCAATATCTGTATCCCACACCTTGTCTCTCTTGATCTCTAGATCTGCATAATTGGAAATGTCCACGGGCAGCAAGATGGGTATTAGCCCTCACCCCATGGGGTGATGAGACTTGACCTCAAATGGACTCCATTCCAAGCAAGTTTAGTCCAACTTTCAGCCTGAGTCCCAGAAACTCAGCATCCCAACAGATAATCATGTGGTTTAGAGGTGAGAATTTGAACCTTGAAAAACTGTCGCACCTTGTAACCCACACCTCCTTCCTCCTGCATATAGCACTCACAGGCTCCTACTTTCTCCTCAAAGATCTCACTCATAGAAAGTAAAAAACAAGGTCAGTCTTGTTTCTTCTCATGGCAAGAACTACCTACACATTTTACTCTTTCCTTTAGCCCTTTGTTAGGTGAGATTGGTGGGTTTCTAAATTGGTTTTGTGCCTGCCTCACCCCTGAAGGCAAGTCCTTCCCACTAGTATTCTCAGGTAACACGGAGTTTCTGCTTCATGTTAAGACTAATAAAACATAATAAAAAAAAAAGGAAGGGAAAATACGTTAAAACCAAACAAAACAAAAAAAAAAACCTCCTCTCTCAGTTGGAGGGGCCTAGATCCACAGGAGACAGAAAAGAATAGAGCCAGAGTCTCAAAGACAAGGACTAGGACCCTTGTCCAAACATCTAATTTTCCTGATTTATGAAATAGTTTTCATAGATTTCTCACATCATATTCACTTTCCCTCAGGGTTCCTCTTTTAAAAAAAAAAAAAAGACGTTATTTGAGACAGAGAGAGCATGAACAGGGTGGAGGGGCAGAGGAAGAGGAGCAGACTCTCTGCTGAGCTGGGAGCCCTACGAGGGGCTTGATCCCAGGACCCTGGGATCACGACCTGAGCAGAAGACAGATGCTTAACCGACTGAGCCACCCAGGCGCCCCCCTCAGGGTTCCACTTAGAGAGCCTGTGAGGAAACAGGATTCTAATGTATTGCTGGAGATACAGCACAATCTCTGGAGAGGGGATTTGATGCTATCTAGTACAAGTACACAGGTATTTAAGGTATACCTACATCCTAGAGTATATGGAGTGATCTCCAGGATACGCTGTTCAGTGAAAAACAAGGTATAGAAAAGTATGTAAAGCTCCTCCTGTCCAATGCAGTAACCACTAGCCATACGTGGCATTTAAACTTAATAAACCAAATTTAAATAACACAATAAATTCAGTTCCTCATTAGCACTCACCATGTTTCATATTGGGCAACACAGATACAGAACATTTTCATTTCTACAGAAATTTCTATTGGACTGCACTGGTGCAGAATATGCCAACTTTTACCTAAGAACAGGGGTAAAAACTAATAGATGTGTTGTATTTGCTTATATTTTTAGACACTGAAAGGATAAATAAAACCTGATTTAAAAAAATGACTGTCTATAAGGGGACAGAGGAACAGCCCATTTTGGAAGCCAATGATGTATATATTCTCATCAAAATGTAAAATGGGACTTCTGGTTTCTGGTCCAGCATGTGAGAAGTTGGAAGTTAACACACTATTCTAAAAAGTTAAAAAGCTGAATGAATTGGAAAAAAAAAATCAACAACTCGTCTTAGATCCATAAGAGATGTGAGATACTAACTATCAACCTAGAATTCTGTACCCTCTGAAATCATCCTTCAAAAACAGAATAAAGACTTCCTCGGGGGAGGGGGGGGAAAGAGGGAATTTGCTGCCTTGCAAGAAATGTTAGAAGTTCTTTAAAGACAGGGAAAATGATGTAGGTAGAAAACTCAGATCTACATGAAGAAAAGGAAGAGTGAAGGTAAAATAAAAACTTTTCTTTATTCTTAATTGATCAACAAGTTTGTTCAAAATAATAAGAGCAACACCATCCTTGATTATCTATGCTTATGTATACACTTATGCTTATGTATAAGTAAAATGAATGGCAGCAATAAGACCAGGATGGGAGGGAGAAATCAGGATTATTTCATTATTATGAAATACTTGCATTGCTCATAAAGCTGTATAATGTTACTGGAATGTAGAATTGGATTAATTATAAATATGACAACTTCTAGAACAACTGCTTAACAAAGTTTTTTTTTTTTTTAAAGTACAATTGAGGGGCACCTGGGTGGCTCAGTTGGTTAAGCGTCTGCCTTTGGCTCAGGTCATGAACCCAGGGACCTGGGCTCCAGCCCCGCATCGGGCTGCCTGCTCAGCCGGGGCCCTGCTTCTCCCTTTCCCTCTGCCCCTCCTCCCTGCTTGTGTTCTTTTCTCTCTCTCAAATAAATAAATAAATAAATAAATAAATAAATAATCTTTTAAAAAATAAAATAAAAAAATAAAAAGTATAATTGAGGGGCGCCTGGGTGGCTCAGTCAGTTGAGTCCAATTCTTGAATTTTGGCTCAGGGTCATGATCTCAGGGTCGTGAGATCGAGCCCTGTGGCTGACTCCACGTGTGCAGAATCTGCTTGAGCTTCTCTCTCCCTCTCCTCCTCCCCCAGCTCACTCTCTCGCTCTCTAAAATAAATAAATAAACAAAATCTTTTTTAAAAAAAGTATAATTGATAGGGGCAGCTGGCTGGCTCAGTCAGTAGAGCTTGTAACTCTTGATCTTGGGGTTGTGAGGTTGAGCCCCACATTGGGTGTAGAGATTACTTTTTAAAAAAATCTTTTAAAAAGCATAACTGATACACTCTAAGAAAGGAGAGAAAATGGAATCATGTAAAATGCTCAATTAAAAGTACAAAATGCAGGAAAAGGGTAGGAGAAAAATAGAAATAGAAAACAAGGGCAATAAATGGAACACAGTGTCAGCTATAGTAGATGCTATATCAATAATCACTAAATGTACCAATTAAAAGACAGAGATGATCAGAGTGGACTAAAAAGCAAGACCCAACAATATGCCATCTACAAGAAACCTACTTTACATATAATGACACATATAGATTAAAAGTAAATGGATGGACACCCCTATGTTTATTGCAGAATTATTTACAAAAGCCAAGATATGGAAGCAGCCTCAGTATCCACTGATAGATGAATGGATAAAAAAGTTGTAGTATGTATGTGTGTTTGCGGGTGTGTGTGTGCATGCACGCAATGGAATATTACTCAGACATAAAAAAAAAAGAATGAAATCTTGCCATCCATGACAACATGGATGGAACTAGAGGATATTATGCTAAGTGAAATGGGTCAGACAGAAAAAGATAAATACCAAACGATTTTACTTATGGTTGGAATCCAAAAAACAAAGCAAATATAAAAATAGAAACAGACTCATACACACAGAGAACAAACTGGCATTTGCCACAGAGGAGGAGGGTGGGGGGATGGGCAAAATAGGTAAAGGGGTAAAGAGGTACGAACTTCCAGTTATAAAATAAATAAGTCAGGGGGATGAAAAGTACAGCTAGAGAATATAGTCAATAATATTGTAATAATTCTGTATGGTGACAGATGATAACTATACTTCTTGCAGTGAGCATTTTGTAATGTATATAATGGTCAAATCACTATGTTTTACACCTGAAACCAATATAATATTGGATGTCAACAGTACTTCAATAAAAAAAAAAGTTTTAAGTAAATGGACGGAGAAAGATATACCATACTAACACTAATCAAAAGAAAGCAGGAGTAGTTATATTATTAGAGTAGACATTAGAGTAAAGAAAGTTATCAGGGATAAAAAACGGCATCATATAATTATATAGGAATCAGTTCTCCAAGAAGACATAATGATTCTTAACATGTATGCACCTAACAGAATACTGTCAAAATATACCAGACAAAAACTGATAAAACTTCAAGGAGAAATAGATAAATCTATTATAGTTGGACACTTCAACGGCCCTCTATCAAAAATTGACAGATCTAGCAGGCAAAAAATTAGTAAAACTATAGTTTAGCTCAATAGCACCATCAATCAACTGAATATAATGGACATCGATAGACTACTTCATCTAACAGCATGGTACCCATTCTTAAACTCACATGTATGTAACATTCACCCAGATAGATCACAGTCTGGGCCATAAAACACACTGAACAAAGTTTAAATGACAGGAATCATACAATGTCTGCTCTCAGACCACAATGGAACTGAACTGGAAATCAATAAGAAGAAAGATAGCTGGAAAATACCACAACACTTGGAGATTAAACAACACATTTCTAAATGACGCATGAGTCAAAGAAAAAATCTCAAGAGAAATTTTGAACTAAACAAAAATTATAACTTACCAAGATTTGTGGGATACAATGAAATCAGTAAATAGAGAGATATTTATAGTAGTGAGTGCATATATTCAAAAGAAAATCTAGTCAATAATCTAAGCTTCTACCTTAGAAAACTAGAGAAAATAGAGCAAATTAAATCTAAAATAAAAGAAATAATAAAATTTAAAGCGGAAATCAATGAAATTAAAAACAAGAAATCAATAGAGAAAATCAATGAAATCAAAAGCTGGTTCTTTGAAAAGACCAATAAAATTGGAGGAGTTAAGATGGTGGAGGAGTAGGGGACCCTAATTTTGTGTGGTCCCTGGAACTCAGCTGGATAGTTATCAAATCATTCTGAACACATACAAAATCAACCGGAGATCTGAGAAAAGAATTGCTGCAATTCTACAAAGAGAAAAATGACCACTTTTTGTAGGAAGTGTGGAAAAGTGAATCTGAGGCAATATATTGGAAGATAAACTGCACGGGTGGGGGGCGAGCCTCCATAAGCCAGGTACTGGAAAGTATTATAAGCAGCGGAGTGCAAAATCGGAACTTTTAGAAGTCTGCCTGAAAGGTGCTCAGGTGGCAAAGGGGGGCAGAATTCCAGGTGGGACAGTGTGGTCTCAGGATCCCTGGGGTTGCAAAAAGTATGGGGGTACCTGACTGCAGCAGCGTCCCCAAGGCATTTTGGAGCAGGGAAACCAGCTGAAAATAGTGAGTCCAGGTGATGGCTTTCTGCTTGGTGTTGCCATAAACGGTGAACTACTACACAGTTGGGCGACCACTCTCTGAGCAGGGGCCCAGAAAAGAGACAGAACATCGGCAAGAAACCCCTCCCTCCCCAGAGTGCAGGTGCCCACCGCAAGAGTCCATAAAGTTTGGAGACTGGAAACAGGGTCAGGTGCCTGAGATAAAGATGCTCAGTCATAGGCTGGGTGAACGCGGAGTTCGGTCGGAAACCAGGGAGACAAGAGTGATTGACTGCTTTTCTGTGAGGGCTCACTGAAGAGTGGGGGGCAGGAACTTTCAGCTCCTGGGCTAGAGATCAGAGCGCCACCATTTTCATCCCCCCCCCCATTAGTGCTGAAAGCCTTCAGGCACGAAAACAGAGCCCCATAGTGCAATCTGGGAGCCCCATACACTGAGCTAGGCCTCCTGGCAATGATGGTGCAACTCCGCCCAGGCAAAGACGCCTGAGAATCGCTCAACAGGCCCCTCCCCCAGAAGACCAGCGGGAACATCACGCTAATACCAAGTTTACCGATCACAGAGAACTGCAAAACTCCAGTTCTTGGGGAAAACACTATATAGCATTTGTGTTTTTTTTCTTATTATTCTGTAGTCTTTCAGTTTTATATTTCTTTTCCCTTTTCAGCTATTTTATCAATTCTTTTTTAGTCTTTTAATTTTCATTTTTACATTTATGTTGGATATATATACTTTTTCATTTTTGGCTTCCTTTCATTGCATTCAATTTTATTTTTGTATATATATGTTTTTCTTTCTTTCCTATTTTGGGATCTAGTTTCTTCTAACAAACAGACCAAAATGCACCCAGGATCTAGTTTATTGTTGTGTTCTGTTCTACTTCTTGTTCGATTTTTCTCTCGTTTCTTTGGTTTCTGTTTTCTTCTGTTTTGTTTTTATCTTTCAGGTGTTGTTGTTGCTATTTTTTTTTCCAAAGATTTTACTTATTTATTTGACAGAGACACAGCAAGAGAGGGAACACAAGCAGGGGGAGTGGGAGAGGGAGAAGCAGGCTCCGCCCCCCCCAGCAGGGAGCCCGATGCGGGGCTCCATCCCAGGACCCTGGGATCATGACCTGAGCCGAAGGCAGACGCTTAATGACTGAGCGACCCAGGCGCCCCTGTTGTTGCTATTTTTTGTATTTTCTCTCTCTCTCTCATCTATTCTTTTCTGGACATACTGACAAGATGGAAAAACTCACCTCAAAAGGAATAACAGGAGGAAGTACTCACTGCCAGGGATTTAATCAATATGGAAATAAAGGTAAGATGTCAGAACAAGAATTCAAAACAACAATTATAAAGATACTAGCTGGGCTTGAAAAAAGCTTAGAAGACACTGCAGAATCCCTTGCTAGAGAAATAAAAGAACTAAAATCTAATCCAGCTGAAATCAAAATGTGTGTGTGTGTGTGTGTGTGTGTGTATGTGTATATATATATATATATATATATATAGAGAGAGAGAGAGAGAGAGAGAGAGAGTATACATATACAATGGAATATTTTATTCAGCCATCAAAAAATGAAATCTTACCATTTGCAACAACGTGGATGGAACTAGAGGGTATAATGCTAAGCGAAAGAAGTCAATCAGAGAAAAACAATTATCATATTACTTCATTCATATATAGAATTTCAGAAACAAAACAGAAGATCATAGGGGAAGGGAGGGAAAAATAAGATAAAACCAGAGAGGGTGACAAACCATAAGAGACCCTTAACTAAAGGAAACAAATTGAGGGTTGCTGGAGGGGAGGTGGGTGGGGAGATGGTGTAACTGGGTGATGGGCATTAAGGAGGGCACATGATGTAATGAGCACTGGGTGAAATATCCAACTGATGTATCACTAGACTCTACCTCTGAAACTAATAATATACTATATGTTAATTAATTGAATTTAAATTAAAAAAAGAAAAGACCAATAAAATAAGAAGCCTCTAGCCCAGCTAACTAAGAAAAAAGAAAGAGGACACAAATTATTAATATCAGAGATGAAAAAGGGGACAACACTATAAATCCCATTGACATTAAAAGGATGATAAAAAATACTATGAACAACTCTGTATTAAGAAATTTGATAACCTAATGAAACAGACTGATTGAAAGACCCAACCTGCCAAAACTCACACAATAAATGGACAATCAGAGTAGGCCTACATATATTAAATAAATTGAATCAATAATTAATAACCTTCGAAAACAGAAAGCACCAGGCCCAGATGGGTTGGCTGGTGAAGTCTACCAAATATTTGAGGAATAAATTATATCAATTTTCTACAAACTCTCAGAAGTTGGAAGCAGAGGGAATATTTCCTAATTCATTCTATGATGCCAGTATTACCCTAATACCAAGACTGCATGAGACATCACAAGAAAAGAAAATCATATACCAATATATCTTATGAACATACATGCAAAAATCTTCAACAAGGGGTGCCTGGGTGGCTCAGTCGTTAAGCATCTGCCTTCGGCTCAGGTCATGATCCCAGGTACCTGGGATGGAGCCCCGCATCGGGCTCCCTGCTCCGCAGGAAGCCTGCTTCTCCCTCTCCCACTCCCCCTGCTTGTGTTCTCTCTCTCGCTGTCTCTCTCTCTGTCAAATAAGTAAATAAAATCTTTTAAAAAGATCTTCAACAAAATATTAGCAAATCAAATACATCATTAGTAATATATAAAAAGAATTATACACTATGACCAACTGGGATTTCTCCCAGGTATGCAAGGCTGGTTTGAAATTCAGTTAATGTAATCCATCACATCAATAGGCTAAAAAAGAAAAATCACATTATCATATTAATTGAGATGCAGAAAAAGCATTTGACAAACTCCAACACACACTCATGATTAAAACTCTTAGTAAACTCGGAATAAAGGGGAACTACCTAAATGTGGTAAAGAATGTCTACAAAAAACTTACGGGTAACTTTATACTTAATTGTGAAAACGTGAAGCTTTCCCACTAAGATGAAGAACAAGGCAAGGATGTCCCCTTTTACCACTGCTTTTCAACATCTAACTGAAAGTCCTAGCTAATGCAGTAAGACAAGAAAAGGAAATAAAAGGTATACGGATTAGGAAGGATTAGGAAGGAAGAACTAAAACTGTCTTTGCTCACAGATGACATGATCCTCTACGTAGAAAATCTCGAAGAATCAACAAAAATCTCCTGGAACTAACAAACCATTATAGCAATGTTGCAAAATACAAAGTAAACATACAAAATTCAATAGCCTTCCCATGTGCCAGCAAAGAACAAGTGGAATTTGAAATTAAAAACACAATTTTATATATATGTATATATATATATATATATATATTAGCAACCCCCAAAAGGAAATACGTAGACATAAATCTAATGAAATATGTACAAGGTCTATATGAGGAAAACTACAAAACTCTGATAAATGACCAAAGAACTAAATAAATCGAGAGATATCCCATGTCCATGACTAGGAAGGCTCGATACTGTCAAGATGTCAGTTCTTCCCAACTTGATCTATAGATTCAATGCAACCTTGATCAAAATCTCAGGAGGTAATTTTGTGGAAACCAACAAACTGATTCTAAGGTTAAATGGAGAGGCAAAGATGCAGAATAGCTGATATCATACTTAAGGAGAAGAACAAAGTTGTAGGACAGACATTACCAGACTTTAAGGCTTATGATAAAGCTATAGTAATCAAGACAGTGTATATTAATGAAAGTATAGTTAAAGAGATCGATGGAACAGAATAGAGAGCCCAGAAATAGACCCAACATAAATATATTCTCAGTGGGAGCCCAGTGTGGGGCTTGATCCCCGGACTCTGGAATCATGACCTAAGCCAAAGGCAGACGTTTAACGAACTGAGCCACCCAGGAGCCCCTGATGATAACTTTTTAGATTCGACACCAAAAGCATGATCCATGAAGAAACAATTGACAAGCTGGATATCATTAAAATGAAAATCTTCTTCTCTAAAAAAGACAACCTCAAAAGAATGAGAAGACAAGCCACAGAGTTGGAGAAAATTTTTGTAGAAGACACATCTAATAAAGGACTGTTAATCCAAAATACAAAAAGAACTCTTAAAATTTAACAATAAGAAAACAAGCAACCCAGTCAAAAAATGGGCCAAAGACCTTAACAAACACCTCACCCAAGAAGATATACAGATTGAAAGTAAGCATGTGAAAAGATGCTCCACATCATATATCATCAAAGAAATGCAAATTAAGACAAGATACCCCTACACACCTATTAGAATGACCAAAATCCAGAACACTGACAACACCAAATGATGCCAAGGATATAGGCAATACGAATTCTCATTTATTGGCAGTAAGAATAAAAAATAGTATGGCCACTTTCAAAGACAGTTTGGCAGTTTCTTATAAAACTAAACATCCTCTTACCATGCAATCCAACAATCATGCTCCCCGGCATGTACTCAAAGGAGTTGAAAAGTTATGCCCTCACAAAAATCTGCACACGAATGTTTATAGCAGCTTCATTTATACTTATCAAAATCTGGAAGCATCCAAGATGTCCCTTACTAAATGAATTGACAAGTAAACTGTGATACATCCAGACAATGGAATATTATCAGTGATAACAAGAAATGAAACATCAAGCTATTAAGACATGAAGGAACCATAACTGCATGTTATTAGGTGAAAGAAGCCAATCTGTAAAAGCTATATACTGTACGATTCCAACTATATGACATTTTGAAAAAGGCAAAACATGGCGACAGTAAAAAGATCAGTGATTGGGTGCCTGAGTGGCTCAGTTGGTTAGGCGACTGCCTTCGGCTCAGGTCATGATCCTGGAATCCTGGGATCGAGTCCCGCATCGGGATCCCTGCTGAGCAGGGAGTCTGCTTCTCCCTCTGACCCTCCCCCCTCTCATGTACTCTCTCTATCTCATTATCTCTCTCAAATAAATAAGTAAATAAATAAAATATTAAAAAAAAAAAAGATCAGTGATTGCCAGGGGTTTGAAAGGGGAGAGGGATGAATTGGTGAAGCACAGAGGATTTTTAGGGCAATGAAAGTACTCTGTATAATACTATAACGGTAGATACATTTTTCCAAACCCATAAAATGCACAACACCAAGAATGAACCACAATAAACCATAAACTATGGACTTTGGGTGATAATGATGTGTTAAAATAGATTGATCAATTAAAACAAATGTAGCAGTTTGATAATGGGAGAGGCTATGCATGTGCAGAGCATGGCATACATGGGAAATCTCTATACTTTCCACTCAATTTTGTTTTGTGCCTAAAACTGCTTTAAAAAATAACGTCTATTTAAAAGTTACAGATATATATATATACATAGTTATATAGTTATGTAATTTTATATATATATGTGTATATATATATATATATATATATATATATATAATAAGTATTTACAGGCTACATGCATTGAAAAGGTCAAGAAACAATGGCTAACCAAGTAGCAATGCGCACCTCCAGTACCCTGACTGAATCCTCTAAAATCACGTCCCACTCAAAGGAACCAGGCTTCCTTAGAGAAATGGCTGATTCCAGGTCTGGGGTAGGAATTCTATCATGATTTATGGATCAAACTATTCTGCCAGAAAGCATATTATAAAGACTCAGAAACCAATCTGAAGAAACTTCACTGGCCAAACATAGAACATTTTGAACATCAAAATGATTAATGACCACAATGGATTAAAACATAAAATATAAAGATCTTTGAGTTCATGATGACACTCTAACAAAAAGCAAAACAAAATAAAACAAACTCACTGTTCACCTTTGGAGGATTTTAGCAAAACAAATCATTATTTTGAAAAGTGGAAATACTGTGAAAGAATTACACATTCATCCTTCCCTTCCTATGCAAACCAAGTTTAGCAAAACCTAAAAGTTGATGAGGTTAAGTTTCTTTAATAAAAGAATTTTAGCTAGTGAATGCAGGCAAAATCAGAATTAGAATATCACTTTTTTTTGCAGCCTTTAATGAAATGTAGACCCAGGCAACAATCTTCAGAGATTGCATAAAACATGAGATGAAAAGCACATGGGAAATTTTATAATCAATGGATCAGGCTAACTCAGAACTCAGTGATGAATCTTAATGTCACAACAGGAGACAGCTAGACAAAACGAGCTTCGCGGTGTAATACTATAGAACTAAACAACACCACATCTAAGGTACTCGTGCCAAAAAACCTGAATCTAAATAAGCCTCTAAACCTAATTATCAATTTAAAGACAATAGAAGGGCCAGAGGAACATAATAAATTATATAATAAGGATATAACTAGCAAAACCCCGAATTTAAATTCCACAGGAAAAAAGATCTAGTTTTTTCAGCAAATAAAATAGAAGGTTAAAAAACGGGCCTTCTTTAGATTAAAAGAAACTAAACACTTCAGAGAGAGTTAAAGAAAATTTATAACAGAGAAATTGAAGTTAAAGCCACAGTGACATACCACTACATGCCCACCAGAACAACAAAAATGAAAAAGATGGAACACACCAAGTGTTGTCAAGGATTTGGAAAAAGTAGAACTCACAACATACTGTTGGTAGGAACACAGATTGGAACAGCCACTTGAAAAACTGCTTGGCAGTGTCTATTGGAACGACCACTTGAAAAACTGCTTGGCAGTGTCTACTGATCTCAACGTAAGCATACTCTATGACTTAGAAATGTCTTTCTTTAGTATACGCCCAAGAGAAATGAAAATATATATGTCCATCAAAAAATACATAAAAGAGCATTCATAGTACCATTACTCAAAATAAGTCAAAAATGTAAAAATATGTAAATTCCCCAAACAGATAGATATATTATGAAATATCCACATGATGTACCTCTTACTATACCTCAATGAGAATGAACAATTTACAACTATGGACAATGATAATGTAAATACACATTATGTTGACTGAAAGATGCCAGTCACAAAAGAGTACATGCTGCATGCAAGATTCCAGGAATTTTTCTTCTAATCTCCCAATAGAGATTAGGGAAGGAGAGGATAATCAATACCCTATTTCTTTTTATTTGAAGAGACTAAGTGTCCTTGTACATTACTTGCAGGTTAACTTAATTTTTTACTTTTTACTTTTATTTTTTTACTCGCAGGTTAACTTTAAAGAAGCACGTATCCTTTGAGCCCTTAGAGTGATTCATTGCACATAGGAACAAGGACAGAGCTATGTCTGATGTACAGAAAACTGAGTACCAGACAGGAGACAAACTTGGCCCCATAGGCCAACCTAACCCACTAACTCTAGGTGACCTTGGGTAAGTCACCACATCTCCTCTAGCTTCACCTATCCAAAGGGGTCAAATCAGCCCTGCCCTCCATCCAACAAAGCCTAGAGCACAGAGCAATGTGATTCCCATCTGAAAAGCACGTGGAGCTCCTAAGAGGGGGAAACAAAATTTACCATGAAAGTGCAAGGAATTATTTTTTTTTAAAGATTTTTTTTTATTTATTCATGAGAGACAGAGGAGGAGAGAGAGAGAAGCAGAGAGAGAAGCAGGCTCCCAAGGAGCAGGGAGCCCAATGCGGGACTTGATCCCAGGACCCCGGGATCACGACCCGAGCCGAAGGCAGACGCCCAACCATCTGAGCCACCCAGGCGCCCGAAAGTGCAAGGAATTATTTTAACAGCCAATTTGTCTAATGCATAGTAACTATCGTGATTGTTCCTCTTTATATAATTATTACCCTTGATAGAGATTCTCTCCTGGGCCAAACTCTAGACAGACTCCTCTTAGCCCTTTTCTTGACTACACCTCAACCTTGGCCAGTTAAGTCTTGAACTAAACACTACCATAGTTTTTTTTTTCTTTATTAACATATTACGTATTATTTGTTTCAGGGGTACAGGTCTGTGATTCATCAGTCTTACATAATTCACATCACTCACCATAGCACATACCCTCTCCAATGTCCATCACCCAGCTACCCCATCCCTCCCACTCCCCTCCACTCCAGCAACCCTCAGTCTGTTAGTTTCTAACAGCTCAAAGCTACATCCCTAAGATGACCCTAAATCCCCTTAAAGTGATTGCCTGAGAAAACTCAAGGCTGCCAGAACAATTTACTATTTGTTCCAGCCAACACCTGAAGATAGGGCCCCTGCCTCCAGCATCTGTGGGAAAGTAGAAATCTAACCTGAATAAAGGCCAGTTAGCAAACTCAGGTGGGCAAAACCCACTTCCTTATTTTTGTAATTTTTCATTTCCTTGACTCTACTGAGCCCCTACTTACTCCGCTCCCTATTCCCTTATACTCCCTTTAAAATGCTCAGTCACCTCTGTACAAATTGGAGATGAGTTCACACTCAACTCTTCCCTGTTGCAAAAGTATATTACTGATCAAAATCTGTCCTTACCGCTTTAACCAGGGTCTAGCTTTGTTCATCTATGACACCCTTTTGTTTCTATAATTATTACCTTTTTGTTTTTCTTAAATAAATACCATCTGGTACAATGCAAATGCCTACTGAAGCATAGTTTCAACCCAAAGAGATACAGATGGCCCTGACCTAACATCACCCATCGTAGGCTGATGTAGTGCAACAAATGTCTTTTTCTTCTTCTAAGTGTACTGGTTAGGAATGTGGCTTCTGGAGACAGACCAGATCCAAATCCTAGTTCTGTGTGAGTTTGAATACTTTTACTTCACCTTACAGTCACTCCATTGCCTCATGTATAAAATTGGGATTATGCAGTACTGTAGAAGACACATTTTTAAATAAATATTGCTTTGTGTTTCGTATTTACAAGGAGAAATAATCCAGAATCCTATTATTTAAAAAATTCTACTGCAAAGACGTCAGGATACCTGGATCTCTGTGATCTTAGGAGATTGAAAGAACCTGTGCTTCAGTTTCCTCTTCTATAAAACAGAGAACACAATCACCCCTTTGTCATGGGTTGTTTTGAGAACTGAGTTAATACACAAAAGTACTTTGAACACTGCTAGGTACACAGTAAGAGCTCAAAAGTGTTAGCTACTTTAAACAAATACAATATGAGATTTGTATAGTTTTATAGTTTGTACGTGTGTTTAATAAAGCATAATAGTTTTTACCACTGAATCCTATTCATCAAATGCTGCATCTTGTAAATCACTTTCACCATAACCACTGTTGGATACCTAATTATCATGAGAACATCTCAGAAGCGCTTGGAACAACTGATGTCAAGAAATAGCACCACCATTTCTGCACTTGGCTGAACAAAAAGCCAAGGGCTCATCCTTGATTCAGCCTTATCATCACATACCCCCACCCACAGTCACTGCAGGTCCCACCTGTCCTATCGCCAACATGTCCTGTCCAAGACCACCCCTGTCCTTTGCACGCTGTGGCAGCACTGGGCCAATCCACCCTCATCCCTCTCCTAGACTACTGCAAGATTCTCCTAATGGTTATCCCCACAGCCATCTTGTCACTGTCTAGTCCATTCTCATCCCAGCAGCCCGAGTCACCTTGTGAGCACACGAATCAGATCATGTAGCTCCCAGAATCAGATCATGTAGCTCCCAGACTGTAACCCTCCACCATTAGAATGACTCTAACTTCCTTACATGGCCCAAGTGATGTGGCTCCTGTCTGCCCTTTGACCTCATCTCTGACCATCAGCACTTTGTCTGCCAAGCTCTTGCCACTCAAGCTCATCATCTGCTCCTGGAACAACTTGTGGCATGCACATCACAAACCGAAGGGCCAGCCCAGGCCTGGTTTCCTCTTGCTGTTCAGGACTCAACTCATGTCACTTCCTGAGAAAGAACATCACGGATATCGCATCCATAATAATCCCTGTCCCCATCATTTCCTATTAAGTGGATTCATTTATTTTCTTTAAAGCACTCATTCCCATATGAAATTGTCCTGCTTATTGATTTGTTTACCTGTTTATTGCCAGGGACCCTGCCTATCTTGTTCTGTGCTGTGTCCTAGTGACTAGTTCAGAGTTTCATATGTAAATCTCCGAATAAATATTACTTACATGAAGGAATTGTTACCTATTTGACACACAGGAGCAGACACAGATATTTAAAGCCGAGTTTCAGGAGAAGTTGACAAGGAAATTAGACATCAAAGGACTAAAAATTATAAGAAGAGTTTGCTGCAAATTCACAGCAGGACTTTTTAAACTTAGATGAGTACCAGAAACAACTGGAGATATTATTCAAAATGTAAACCCCTCCCATTCTACCTTCCTGTTTTTGATGAACTCTGAGGACTACAGTTGGAGAAATCCTGACCTAAGCATCTGACATTTGTGTACCATTAATCTCATGACTACCAGAGTTCAATGATATCTGCGGTGTCTCTGTTACTATAATTACTCAAAAGTCCTTCCCTCCTACCTATGACCACAGATTGCTTTCCCCCATGGGATCACACTTACAACAGGCAATATTCCCAGGTGATTGGGAGAATTGGGTGTCGTTATCCTGTTGTACAGAAGACATTGAAGGAAGAGTAGTAACTTACCTAAATGGTCCCAATGATAGGATCTTAATCTCTTCACTCTTGTTCTAGGACCCAGTCTAGCACACTCAACATCACACTTTGTTCTTCTCTATCGGCTCCTCTTTCAGGGGCTCAGAGTCCACAGCCTTGTCTGCTGCTCCATTAGCCGGGAGACTCAGGGGATCAGACAGCACATGGAATAAAGAATAAAGTGAGAGAAAGGGTGAGCATGTGCTGGCCAGTCCCCACTCAGGTCACTGGAAGCTGTCCAGTGATGCTGTGCCTCTTCCCCAGCTCCATCCCACAGCCCCCTCCCGCACACAGCAGTGACACCGAAGCTCCCACATCATGGAAATGTGGGCTCATCCCTGCTTGCTGCTCCATGTCCAAGCATTGTCTCTGGTACTCATGCTATGATGTTCATATCAGAAACACTGCCTTGACAGAATGAAGGAGGCAAAATTGGAATGGAGAAATAACATTCCCTGAGGACCTACTAGACGCCACATGCTGTAGGTTGTTATTTTCTCTTCAGTTCCTCAAAGTGATGCTTTGAGTTGGGCATCATAATTTTCTTTCTACAGATTAAAAGATAGCCTCAGGGACCAAAGCAAATGTTGAAAGAATTCTGGGGGCTCCTGGGTGGCTCAGTCAGTTAAGCGTCTGCCTTTGGCTCAAGTCATGATCGAGTCCCACATCAGGCTCCCTGCTCAGCAGGGAGTCTGCTTCTCCCTCTGCCTGCCGCTCCCCCTGCTTGTGCTCGCTTTCTCTCTCCCTCTCTCTCTCTCTGTCAAATAAATAAATAAAATCTTTAAAAAAAAAAAAAGAAAAAGTTCTAAGGAAGTGTCGAAGGGACACAGAAGTCAACTTGAAGGGGCTTCCATTGGCCAATTCTGAGACATTTGAGCATAAAAAAAAATAATTATAGCATCAGATGGTAACTCTTTCTGCAAAATAGGAATCTACGGGTCATACTGATATAAATTTTAAAAACAAATAAACAGGGAGAAGAGAAAGCCCTACCTCCAGCCAAATTTCAATTAATAAACCTGGAAAGAATGGGGAAATTAGAAAAGCAACACTTGACAACCATGATCCTAATAAGGGATTCAGGCTAGAATTATAAAACAATGCTCAATCTCCACCAGATACCACAGCAGTCACTGAGTTGCCATGGTAACCAGGCTGGCCAAATGAAGGTGGAAAAAAACAACCACTGTGATTTGCTTCCAGTTATGTGCTAGGAAGTGAACACGACTGACATGACCACAGTAAAGTAATTAACCTGAAGTATTCCTCACCATAAAGGTTCCTGGCAGCTTCCACAATATACACATACACACAAACATACATACTCATATATGTACATGGTCTCTCCTTCCTCTGTCTCACCACTCAAGAACACAGAATTCATCAATTCTAAGGAAAAAAAGGAAAACCCCACTATTCAACTGGTTCAATTCTAACCATACATATAAAGTTGAAAGCTACTATACCTATTTCCTTTTAGTGACTGATTTTTCTGGAGATGACCTGTAGAATTTTCTCTGTGACATTTTTCTCCCTAGTTTCAGTACATTCCCAATAATGTTAAAAAGCTGACATAGAAACACAGTCAAATGCTTGTTATCCATCAGGTAGCTTTTTCATCTTTGAGTAGTCTGTGCCTACAACAAAAAACATCCTGCAACAGCTATTATTAAACATTTGGCTGCTGACAGTTTGCTGAAAATATAATACTTGGGAATTATATTTACAAAACAATGCCTTTTACAATAACATCAGAAAGTATGAAATACTTACAGATCATCTGTCCACAGATGTGCAAACCCTGTTCATTAAACACTTCAAAACATTGCTCAGAAAAATTAAAGAAGACCTAAATAAATGGAGAGACAAGTGTCTTTGTGGGTTGGAAGATTCAGTATTATTTCAGTGTCACTTCTCCCTAAATACAGATCCACGTATTCAATGCAGTCCAATAAAAATCCTAGCAAATATTTTTAAAGAAATTGGCAGGCCAATTCTGAAGTTTATATGGAAATGCAGAGGATCTAGACCACGAAAACCAACTCCGAAGAAAAATCAAGCTGGAGGATGAACACTTTCGGATTTTAAGACTCAGAAACCTACCGTAATCAACACAGTGTGGTATTGGAATCAAGGTAGACAAGTAGATTGAAAAGCATAGAGTCCAGAAATAGACCCACACACATATGGACAACTGATTTTTGGAAAAGGGGCAAAAGCAATTCAGTGGAGAAATGGGAGTCTTATCAACAAATGGTGCTGAAACAAGTGGATATCATATACACAAATACCAATTGTGACCCATATATCACACTACATATAAAAGTCCACTCAAAATGGATCACAGACCTAAATATATACCCTAAAGCTGTCAATCTTCTAGAAGAAACATAGGAAAGAGTCCTTGTGATCTTCAGTTAAGTGAAGGTTTCATAGAAGAGATACCAAAACTACAATCTATAAGTGAACTAATACATAAATTGGACTTCCTCCAAGTTAAAAAATGCTCTTCTTAAGACACCGTGAAGAGAATGAAAAAATGAGGCACTAAGTGGGAGAAAATACTTGCAAATTACATATCTGACAAAGTACCTGTATCTAGAATATAAAAAATCTATATAGAAAGTCAATTAGAAAAGAAAAATACACTACAATAAATAAATGGAGAATAGACACTTCACCAAATGAATAAACACCTCACCAAACATGTAGAAATAGCAAATAAGCACATAAAAATATGCTCAACATCATAAGGGAATTGTAAATTAAAACTACAATTTGATACCACTACATCCTCATGAGAATGGCTATAATTAAAAAGGTTGACCATACGAAGCATTGGCAGGGTTGTGGAAGATGTAATTCACATACAATGCTGGTGGCAAAGAAAAAATGGTACAACCAGTTTGGTAGTTTCTTAACAATGTTAATCTTAAAGCTACCATGTGACCCAGCCATTGCACTCTTAAGTATTTACCCTGGGGGAAATACTAGAGAAAGAAAGCTCATATCCGTGTAAAAACGTATACAAAATGTTCGTAGGAGGTTTCATTTTTTTTAAAGCAACAAATTTCAAGCAAGTTGTAGTATATCTGTATACTAGGATTCTACTCATCAATTAAAAAAGAAAGAACTACTTATATATACCAAAAAAATGGGTAAGTCTAAACAAACAGGCTTAATGAAAGAAGCCAGGCCAAAACCAAAAGCCAAAAAAAAAAAA
>NW_027397218.1:37019-41420 GCF_003265705.2 Callorhinus ursinus | reverse complement strand
AAGGCAGTCGCTTAACCAACTGAGCCACCCAGGCGCCCAAAAATATATAAATTCTTCTAACTGACATGCTTAACTAATATTTGGAAAATTTCTGGCTTCTTAAGTATTTCATTATAAAATGAATAAAAATGTAGCAGCCAGGGACCTATATTACATTCTCAATCTATATTACATTCTCAAATTGCTAGGAAGACTTTCTAATCAAATGCATTTTTCAACACCCATCTGAGAGAAACATGAGAATCACTGAATATTTACCCAGGGAGAACAACTTAGGTATATTTACTCCAAATGCATGTTAAAGATCACATTCCTTCCTCAAGCCAGACAACTCAGGGCTTTCAGACAAAAGACTTCTCCAAGATGGGCCTCAAGGGCTACTACAAACCATGTGGCTGCTGAAGAAATGACATTCCACGAGCTAAACCTCTTCTCTCATGATCAGATCAAAGTAGCTTCTCTACTTCTAGGCTAGTTCGTGAACCTCACAGGAGCTATTCCACAACATGCTTTTGTTCAGATCTACTGCACTCACTTGATCCAGGCGTCATATTCCACCAGGAATGTGAAGTGTTGGGGTCTCCTGAGGACTACTGCCCTTGAATCTGGAGTAGAAGCTTCAGCAGCCATCAGGACTCAAGTCCTGGGCCACTGGTAAGAAGAGCTGCACAGGAAGAGACAGATCCAACTATCACTATGCTTTACTGGTGTAACTACGCGCCCCCCGTACCATGCTAGGCACTAGGTTACTGACAATGACACTGATACAACTGGGTGGTTGTCATTAACAACCACATGTTTTAATGGGCTTCTCACGAGGGCCCTTTTCTCCTCCTTTCCTTGTCTATCTCCTAACAATAAAATTGAAAAGGAGTAAGAAATGGCCTGAATTCATACAGGCATTCATGACCCCCCAGTAACCACAGGGCTCTGGGCTTGCTCAGTTGTACCGCTGAATGTTCTCAGCGATCCTGTGGATGAAGTATTGTCATCTCCACTGTACAGACTGGGAAGCTGGGGCACGGAATCCTTTGACCTGTCTTCCCTCCCTAGCCCCTGCCTTTTGGGAAAAGCAGCTCCAGGACACTCCTGGAGCAAGACCCACACTCAGTGGAGCTGGGCAGGACCCCAGGGGCTTTACCTATGAGACAGCCGGGGCAACGAGCCCCAAACCCGAAAAGAGTTGGACCTGGATTCCTTTGTCTCCTCACACCCCCGGGCGGTTCAGCCCCCACGGCGAGGACCCCCCCCCACCCTCAGCTGGGTCCCAGACATCTGAGGGCGGTACCTGCTCTCATTGCGAGGGCAAGCCTGTCTCCATGAAAAATTCGTCACGGTCGCCGCACGACGTCAGGTTTCTATGGCAACTGCAAAGCGCAGGCTTCTCCTCCACTCCGGAAATGCCTCCGCAGGACTCACCCACCCCCGGGAATCTCGCTGAACGTAAAACACCTTCGCTCTTCCGGCAACCACAGGAGAAAGCGTAGGAATTGGAAGCTCTAGACTGAAATAGGCAGTTGTCGGAACTCTGCCCAAGTTGGTGGAACAAAGAATGTCCCTGTCGTGAGGAATTTTGTTTGCTTATTTTTTTCTTTTGAGTTGTTGAGACTTTATTTAGCAGGGTTTTTTTTTTTTTTAAAGATATTATTTATTTATTTATTTGACAGAGATAGAGAGCACAAGTAGGCAGAACGGCAGGCAGAGGGAAAGGGAGAAGCAGGCTGTCTGCTGAGCAGGGAGCCCGATGCGGGGCTCGATCCCAGGACGCTGGGGCCATGACCTGAGCCGAAGGCAGCCGCTTAACCGACTGAGCCACCCAGGTGCCCCAGGTTTTTGTTTTTTTTTTTTAATTATTACTTTTTTTATTATTATGTTCAATTTAGCCAGCATATAGTACATCATTTGTTTTTGATGTAGAGTTTGCTTTAAAGACGCAGTGGGGGAGTAGTATCCGCACACACACCCCAGGGAGGTATCTTGGGGTTCTTGGAGATGAGCTAGCCCTGGGAGGGTGAACATGTAAAGTTACTCGCCATGCTAAGCAGTTAACCATCTGTGGCAGAAAACTAAAAGATTGTCTATAATCATGTGACTAAATGATCAGATACATACACAAAAGGTGTAATTTAAGCAATTTGGAAATTATTTCAAGGAAGCCGGCTTAGAATATTATAGTAATTTAGCAGGCGGAAACTTAGTCAATTGAACAATGCATTGGTTTGTACTGGAGAATTCTGACCATTCATTCCTGATAATTTCTTCCATATGGAGGGGCATCCACACATAACCAAAATACTTCTAGCCTCTCTATTTACCAGGTCTTCCCCCTTCAAACCCCTGGTGGTAAGTTGCCCTTATGGATCAAAGTTCTGCTCTACCCTCAGGGGTGGGTCTTACAATTGACCCCCTGCTCTTCTCCCCTTTCTGTGTCTTGCTGGCTCTCAGACGTTCCTATGATCTTGCTCCAAAATGCTTGGGCTTTTAAGGTCCCATCCACCATACATCCCTGCTCCATATCCGAACTCTAAACCAACTAAAAAATATGAAAAAAGAATAAGGAGAACAATATATCAACTTTCTTATAAAAGTTAGAGAAAGGGCTTAGAATCTGCAGGCAAAGCATTTCCTATTAATAAACCCCAGAGTTGGACAGATTTAGCCATCCCTCAGTGTTGCATTGAGATGGTCACAAAGGCCAAGGACTGCAATGAGTATCTGGGGAGAGAGCCATGTCCAAGTTTATCCAAGAAAGAAGTTTCCTTGCAAAGCCATCCTGGTAGCCAGAGAAAGTGTTTCAGGACACCTTCCTTGAGGAATACTTCTCAAAGTGTATAAATATTGCTGGTTCTGTTTTATTTTTTATTTAAATTTTAGATAACATACAGTGCAATATTGGTTTCTGGAATAGAATTCAGTGATTCATCACTTACATACCCAGTGCTTATCATATCAAGTGCTCTCTTTAACGCCCATCACCCATCTAGCCCATCCCCCACTCACTTCCCTCCATCAACCCTCAGTTTGTTCTCTATTGTTAAGAGCCTCTTATAGCTTGTTTCCCTCGCTCCTTTTTTTCTTTTCCTCCTTCCCATGTACTCATCTGTTTTCTTTCTTAAATTCCACATATGAGTGAGATCATATGGTATTTGTCTTTCTCTGACTGACTTATTTCACTGAGAATAATCCACTCTAGCTCCATTCACATCATTGCAAATGCAAATTCTTTTTGATGGCTGAGTAATATTCATGTATATATATATATGTAATATATATACACATATATAAAGTATATAATATACATATATACATATATAATGTATATATAAAGTATATAATTCATGTATATTTTATATATATACACACATACACACACTACTTCTTCTTTATTCATTCATCAGTCAATGGACATTTGGGCTCTTCCCACAGTGGGACTATTGTTGATAATGTTGCTATGAACATTGGGGTGCACGTATCCCTTGGAATCTGTATCCTTTCAGTAAATACCTAGTAGTACAATTTCTAGATTGTAGGGTAGTTCTATTTTTAACTTTTTAAACATTTTTTATTTAAATTCAATTAGCCAACATATTATTTCAGATGCAGTGTTGAATAATTTATCAGTTGCATATAACTCTTTTTAAGATTTTATTTTTATTTATTTGGGAGAGAGCAAGAGATATCACAGTGGGAGAGGGAGAGAGAGCAGAGAGCCCGACGTGGGGCTCGATCCCAGGACCCCAAGATCATGACCTGGGCCAAAAGCAGATGCTTAACCAACTGAGTCACCCAGGCACCCCTATTTTTAACTTTTTGAGGAATCTCTATACCGTTTTCCAGAGTGGCTGCCTACTAGTTTGCAGCCCCACCACCAGTGTAAGAGGGTTCCCCTCTCTCCGCATCCTCACCAACATCGGTTGTTTTTGTGTTGTTAATTTTAGACATTCTGGCAGGTGTGAGGTGGTACCTCATCATGGTTTTGATTTGTATTTGCCTGATGATGAGTGATGTTGAGCATCTTTTCATGTGTCTGTTAGTCACATCTGGATGTCTTCTTTGGAAAAGTGTCCATTCGTGTCTTCTGCCCATTTCTTAACTGGGTTATTTGTTTTTTGGGTGTTGAGTTTGGTAAGTTCTTTATGGATTTTGGATGCTAACCCTTTATCAGATATGTTGTTTGCAAATATCTTCTCCCCTTCTGTTGGTTGCCTTTTAGTTTTGTTGATTGCTTCATTCACCGTGCAGAAGCTTTTTATCTTGATGAAGTCCCAACAGTTCATTTTTGCTTTTGTTTCCCTTGCTCTTGCTGACATGTCTAGTAAGAAGTTGCTATGGCCAAGGTCAAAGAGGTTTCTGCCTGTGTTCTCCTCTAGGATTTTGATGGTTTCTTGCCTCACAATTAGG
>NW_027397218.1:4002-12019 GCF_003265705.2 Callorhinus ursinus | reverse complement strand
AGGTAATTATGATGCAAGTAAGAGGTCTGTGTTTACATAAATGCTGGTATATAAAAGGCTTTTAAAAGAAATTACAGATCTTGGGGGTGCCTAGGTGGCTCAGTCAGTTCAGTGACCAACTCTTGGTTTCAGCTCAGGTCATGATCTCATGGTCATGAGATCAAGCCCTGCATCAGGCTCCATGCTAAGTGTGGAGTCTGCCTGAGATTCTCTCCCTCCCCTTCTGCCTCTCCTCCTGGCTTGCTCTCACTCTCTAAAATAAATAAATAAAATCTTTTAAAAAAGAAGAAATTAAAAATTTTGGGTTAGAGACTTTTCTTGCCATTTCCTCTGGAAAGTAAAAGTAATACTTTCCAAGTAGTTATTTATCTTAGTATACTTGATTAAAGACAGTCAAGAACAATATTAAGGTGGGCTCCTAACTCCATTATAGTAACCAATCAAAATGAATAATTAAGTATTTGCTATGTCAGGCACTATGCACTAGAAACTGAGCTCCAAGATGATTAAGACAAAATTATTGTCATAAGAAGGGCATGCATTAGATAAAAATTTTAATGCCAAATATTTAATATAGTTTTCTTATTATGTTGTTAATCACCATACATTACATCATTAGTTTTTGATGTAGTGTTCCATGATTCATTGTTTGCATATAACACCCAGTGCTCCATGCAGAACGTGCCCTCTTTCATACCCATCACCAGGCTAACTCATCCCCCACCCCCTTCCCCTCTAGAACTGTGTGTTTTATGTGCTCTCTTTTTATTTAGTATATAGGATGGCTGTTGCTTTGTTCTTGTGGTACTTTTATACTGAATCCTTAACTACCCTATTTCATATACTCAATGTGGAAGGAAGTCTTATTAATGAAGAGAGAAATGATCAAAGATATGAACAGATTATCCATGTAAGAATCAATTTACATACTCATTTAACTTTAAAAAATATGCCAAGTTACACTACATAAAGTAATGCAAATTCATATCCTGGTCTATCATGTGAAGTGAAAATAAGAAGTTGTTTAAAAATATGTATAATGAAATAATTTAGGGAAAATATATGTAAAGGCTATATTTTGTAGAGCAGCGTTCCTGCCTAAAAGATATGTGTGACACTGAAGTAGTGAGTTACCCTTTATGAGCTTGAACTTGTTCATCTACAAAATGGGCATATGATATTTAACTCAGAGAGCTGTTAGGAGAAATGAGCAAAATTTTAGAAAGCATCTGATATATAATATTTCAGCAAATATATGTATGGTTTGCTGTGTTCGTCCTCTCACAAAAGAGACGTCTTGAAACTAAACATCTCATAGAGATCCTTCAGATTGAGCAGAAGGAAAGGAAATGTATACATATTTATATGATGGCTAACCTTTGGTGATATTTCTTTACAGAATGAATTACCTGATAATGGTGGAAATGAAAAAGCAAAAAGTTGCCTCTTCATTTTTTTTTAATGTTCTGTCTGATCTTTTTATCTTCCATTTTGACACTGAATAGTACCTTCCTTTAAGCCATAGAAAGGAGACAGGACAGAATAACAGAGTATCAAGATGGGTGTGTTGTACAACAGACTGAATCAGGAGCCCAGGGTCTGAAATACTTGATTGGTCCTTGACTATAGTACCATGGGTAGTCGATTCCCCTGTGCTGGACATAATTTTAACAGAGAGAATATTGTAAACCCAATGGTTAGGGACAGGACTCAGAGTTG
Organism: Callorhinus ursinus; assembly: GCF_003265705.2. NCBI lineage: Eukaryota > Metazoa > Chordata > Mammalia > Carnivora > Otariidae > Callorhinus > Callorhinus ursinus. The sequence goes on along the minus strand of NW_027397218.1, from coordinate 10,300 downwards.
CTTATCATTAGTAACTTTTACATGATCTTTAGCAAATGCTGAGTCATATGTGAAACACACATGTAGTGAATATACATTATATATGCACATTATATATGCATGCATAGAGAGTGTAATGGGAGGAATTAACAATCATGATACTCTTTATCTATATATCATATAATATAAAAATAATATATATAATAAATGTCAGGATTGCTGATTAATTATATAATCCATTTTGGAATTAACTATTTTTTCCCACAATTTCTGAATTAAAATGAATAATTTAAAATCAGATATAAACTCATGGAAACATTGCTTGGTCTAAAATATTTTAGACAGGGGCGCCTGGGTGGCTCAGTCGTTCAGTGTCTGCCTTCGGCTCAGGTCATGACCCAAGGGTCCTGGGATCGAGCCCCACATCGAGCTCCCTGCTCAGCGGGAAGCCTGCTTCTCCCTCTCCCAGTCCCCCTGCTTGTGTTCCTGCTCTCGCTGTCTCTGTCTCTCTGTCAAATAAATAAAATCTTTTTTAAAAAATTAAAAAATTAAATATTTTAGACAGAAATTATAAAAATAATATACTATTATATACTATTAAATAATAAAATATTACATATATAGTTGTAACTCATTTAAAGTACTTTTCTAACTGCATTAGCCTCCTTCTTATCTAGGGGTAACCACTCATAAGAATCTGTATTTTCATCCTTAATATATTTCTTTATAGTTATATAACTTATGTTTATATCCCTACATGAAATATGCTATTATTAGCATGCATGTTTTATCCAAAGCAGCCTAGCTATAGTGTGTATGTGGGTTTCTGTGTGAATATAGATTTTGAACATTTTCTTAATTGTTTCTTGAAGGGATTCCGGGAGATATCTACATGATGTATGATTTTCATTCTATTTCTTGAATTTAGAAATTCACTCTAATCATCTTTCACAAGATGAGCCTCCAAGGTAATCATGCTTTGTAAAGGAATGAGGTGGTATTGCTGCACACTACTTCCTGAGGCACATGAAAAACCGTTTCCTCGGAAGGTGGCTTGGTGACCGTGTAATCGGAATAAGGAATATTTATTCATTTTGAGAAGACTTTTCACAGATGGTATCCTAAAATATTTTCTCCTGCTACAGAGGTAGCTTCACAAGGAAGCAGCTTTTCTTGAGTACACACTGACAACACTCCTTCATCAGACAGCAGATAACATATGCATATCAGTCCTGGACCTTTCCAACTGTCCCTGTGCAGCACTGCTGGGTGGAAAGGTCTGTCCAGTTCTGGGGTTCATTAACAAGGAGCCCACCTGCCTTGTGGCAAATCTAAGCCACTTTCTCCAACATCACCTTTATAAGGAATAAAGTCAATGTATTTTTTTTCCTTCTTTTGTCCTTTTTCTTAATTGGTTCAGAGCCCAGATATGGAGATGGGACGTATTTGGGGGTCCTCAAGCATTTTTGAATAGGAACTAAGGAATTGTTTGGGATCTAGCAACACATAGAAAAGGGGAGGAGAGCAGTGGATGTATTTTTAGACCCACCCCTGAGGGCAGGCGAAACATGTGCTCCATAAGGGTAGCTTGAGTTTTGAAGGGAGAGGCCTGGGCTGTACAACCCATTTGTCCTTCCAACCTCCCTTATCAGGTAAGTGATTTTCTAGGTGGAGAAGGAAACGTATAGAGAGGTTAGGTGTTTTTGACTGTGGTTGTCCCAACAACTGGTAAAAATATCAGAAAAGGATAGTGACAATTCCCAAGAAAAAAAACGATATATGGTTTAAGTTTGAATTAATACCAATTGAGTTTCAACAGTATACAAAAATCCTGCTTCTTTACAACTCGATCCCAATTTATGTTGTTATTTTAACAAAAGACATATTTATACACCTTGTGCCCATTAACATAATTTTATAATTATTGTTTTTTGGATTCTTCTTTTAAATAATACAGGGAAAATGGGAATGTTGCATCCCAAATATGTAATGCTACTGGCCTTTAGGTTTACCTTTGTAGTTTCCTTACCATTGATCATCATTACTTTGCAAACTTTTGAGTTCCTGCTTAGTGTTCTTTCATTTCGGCCTGGAAGACTCCCTTCATTATTTTTTCTGTGGCAGATCTACTAGTGTTGGACTCCCTCGCTTTTTTTTTTTTTTTCATCATGATAAGCGTACTCTTTAATCCCCATCCCTTATTTCCTCCATGCCCCCACCGTTTTCCCTCTGGGAACAATTAGTTTGTTCTCTATAGTTAAGAGTCTGTTTCTTGGTTTGTCTCTCTCATTCTCTCTCTCTTTTTTTCCTTTGCTCCTTTGTTTTGTGTCTTAAATTCTACATATGAGTAAAGTCATATGGTATGAATACCCTGTAGTGTGATTCCTGGATCATAGGGTAGTTCTATGTTTAAATTTTTTTTTAAGATTTTATTTATTTATTTGAGAGAGAGAATGAGAGATAGAGAGCAGGAGAGGGAAGAGGGTCAGAGGGAGAAGCAGACTCCCTGCTGAGCAGGGAGCCCGATGTGGGACGCGATCCCGGGACTCTAGGATCATGACCTGAGCCGAAGGCAGTCGCTTAACCGACTGAGCCACCCAGGCGCCCTCTATGTTTAAATTTTTGAGGAATCTTCATACTGTTCTCCAGAGTGGCTGTACCAGTTTGCATTCCCACCAACAGCGTAGGTGGGTTCCCCTTTCTCCACATCCCTGCCAACAAGTGTTGATCTCTCTCTTTCTTCTAAAGTTGATCTCTTACTCTCTTTTTAAAACAAACAAAATTCCTGAAGAAAGAGACATTCTTTGTTCTATCATTCTGGGCAGAGTTCCTACAGTTAAAGGGTCCCAGTGTAAAGCGTCTCATTATTAACTATGCTTTCTAACATGGTGGCCTGAAGAGAGAAGTTGTTCTGCTTTTAGGGAAAGGCCAAGGCATGAATGAGTGGACAGAGGAATTTCCCTGATGGAGAAGCAGCAGATGTGATTCACGGTTGCCATAGAAACCTGACATCAAATAGCGATCGTGGGGACTCTTTCTGGAGACAGACTTGCCCTGACAGGGACGGCAGTGTCCATCCTTCAAGTGTTTGGGTCTCAGCTGAGGGTGTGAGTCCCCGTGGAAGGAACTAAATGCCCTGGGGTGTGCGGAGACAAAAGGATCCAGTAAGTTTGGGTCCTGCTCCAGAGGTGTCCTGGAACTGCTTTCCTCTAAAGGCGGGGGCACAGGAGGCAAGGCAGGTAAAGACTGTGCCTTGGCTTCCCCCTCTGCAAAATGGGGATGAGAACGCTTCACCCACAGGATTGCTGAGAACACTGAGTGATGCACAGGAGCAAGCCCACGGTCCTGTGGCTACTGTGGGATCATGAATGCCTGTATGAATTCAGGCCACTTCTTATCCCTTTTCATCTTTGTTGTTAGGAGATAGACTACGGTAAGGAAAGAAAAAGGCCTGGGGAGGCGTCCATTATAGCATGTGGACTTGTTATTATGATCACAACCAATTGAATCACTGTCATTGTCACTAACCTAGTGCTTAGCATGGTGCCAGACACATACTTACACCGTATGAAGCATAATGATTGCTAGATCTGTCTCTCCCTGTGCAGCTCTTCATGTTTTTTCTTGTGTTTCTCTTCTCTCTCTTCAATTTTCTCTTGTGTTTTCTTCTAGATGTTTTATACTTCTGGTTTTTATGTTTAAGTCTGTGATTCATTTTGAGTTGACTTTTTTATATGGGGTGATACATGGATCACAGTTAATGTTTGTGCATATGAAGACCCACTTTTTTGCAGCACCATTTGCGGAAAAGACTACCTATTCTTCACTGAATTGCTCTAGTAGCTTTGTCAAAAATTGGTTGTCCATACATGTGGTGAAAGGTTTATTTCTGGACTCTTCATTTTGTTTCATTTGCTATACAGTTCTACTTTCATCCCAATACTGTTAGGCAGGAAGCTAGGCACGAGGGATAGGAGGATGGCCCTTAGATGTCCTGACAGAGAGCCCCAACTGAGGGCCACCCCAGGACCACCCCATTCCACCCCATCTAACAGCTGGTTCTTGGTTACATCCCAGCACAGGAAGTTTTTTTGTGCTTGTTGCACTTGTGCAGAAAGTAGCCTCTTGTCCTTATTTGACATAGGTCTCTGTAATTAGAAATAATGTTGCAATTTCGTACCCCCTGCAGGCATTCCAAATATACCTTGGGAAAGGACATGTGTAGTTGGCTAATTATACATAATCCAGGTCTGTCACGCAAATGTTGTGACTCTAGGACCCACCCAAAAGAAAAAAATTGATATAAGCCCACACCCTGGAGTTTCTGGGGCCTTTGTCTCTCTTGACTGGCTCTGCTTTACTTCCGTTTCACTGTACTGTAATTCTTTACTGTTGCAGTGAAAAGAACCAAGACGTCTTTCCTTTTCCATCTACCTCTTGGTAACAATATTACACTGTTTGGTTACTGTGGATTTATAATGAGCCTTGAAATAAAGGTAGTGCTTATCCTCCAACCTTATTCTTCCTTTTCAAGTTATCTTCATAGTCTAGACTCTTTGCATTTCCACCTGACTTTTAGAATAGGACTGTCAATTTCTTTTTCAAAAATGTATGCTAAGATTTTTTTTGTTATTGCATTGAATCTATAGATCACTCTGGGGAGAATAGACATCTTAACAATACTGAGTCTTCTGACCCCTGAAGAAGGTATGTCCCTCCATTTATTTAGGCCTTATATAATTTCTCTCAGCAATATTTTGCAGTGTTGAGTACAGGCCTTGTGGTACATCTGTGGACATCTATGTGCTACATAGAGGAGCCTTATGTAGTTCATGCTTTTAGTGCTGTTGTCAGTGGAAGTATTTTTACTACAATTTCCAGATATTATATTGTTTACTTAACTGTTAGCATCCAAATATTACGGGGAAAGATCTTTGGTTGAAAGCACAAGTTTTTCTAGGACAGACAAGATACTTGATGATTAATATCTGTATTAGTCACGGGTTTCCAGAGAAACAGAACCGATAGGATGTGATATGTAGATTTATATTAAGGAACTGACTCATGAGAAAGTGGAGGCTAGGCAGAATCTGATGGGAAAACCTGACAAGTTGGAGACCCTTTCCTGAGAGTTGAAGCCTGAATGCTGTCTGCTGGAGAACCACAAAGTGCCGATGTAGTGAAGTCAAAAGCAGCCTTTTCTCAGAATCCCTCTGCCTCAAGGGACATCAGGCCTTTGTTCAATTCAGTACTTCCACTTATTATCTGAGGTCCATCCACCTTAATGGAAGGCTAATTGCTTTACTCAAAGTTTACGCATTTAAATGTAAATCTCATTCAGAAGCACTCTCACAGAAACATCCAGAATAATGCTTGAGATAAAGATGCCTCTATGCCTGACCCTGCAGTAGAACATCTGTAAAGTGGGTAGGTAGGTCGACCCTTAGCTCACAGAGTTGTTGTGAGGAGAAATGAGCAAACCAGTAAAATGTCCATCATATTACTATAAAACTTTAGGAGATATATGTATAGTCACTCCTGTGTTTTCCTCCCAGCAAAAGAGATGACTTAACCATGAGCAACTCATCGAGATCATTGGGATTTGATGTAGCAGGAGAGGAAGTGTACACATAGTTATTTGCTGGATTAGTTTGGGTGCCATTTCTTTGTAGATGAGTTACCTGATTATGGTGGGGAAGAGGAAGCAAACCATTCCTTCATTGCTTTTTATTTGTGTCTGTCTGTGTACAACATAATAATTTGATATTCATATCTATATCATGAAATGATCACTACAGCAAACCTAGTTGACATGCATCACCTCACAGAGTTAAAGATTTTTTTGTGTGTGATGACTTTTAAGATCCACTCTCTTAGCAACATTCACATATGCCATACAGTATCATTAACTATAGTCACCATGCTGTACATGACATCCTTATGAGAGGAAGTTTGTACCTTTTGACCCTCTTCCTATTTTGCCCATTTCTCAACCACTGCCTAAGGTAGCCATGAATGTGTTCTCTGTATCCATGAGGTCTTGTTTTTTCTGTTTGTTTTCTCCTTTAGGTTCTATACGTAAATGTGATCATATGGTATTTGTCTTATTCTGTCTGACTTACTTAATTTAGTATAGTGCCCTGGAAGTAACATCCATGATGTTACAAATGGCAAGACTTCATTCTTTTTTATGGCAGAATAATATTCCTTTGTGTGTGTGTGTAAATACACACACATCACAGCTTCTTTATCCACTCACCCATGGATGGAGAGTTAGGTTGTTTCCATGTCTCAGCTATTGTAAATAATGCTGCAATAA
>NW_027397218.1:0-3992 GCF_003265705.2 Callorhinus ursinus | reverse complement strand
CAGGACACTGGGATCATGACCTGAGCTGAAGGAAGAAGCTTAACAGACTGAGCCACCCCGGCACCCCAGTATGGATGACTTTTCAAAATCACAAATAAATCTTATAGAAACTGGTTATTTTGGAATATTACAGACATGAGATAGAAAATAGAAGGTCAGGGGCGCCTGGGTGGCTCAGTCATTAAGCGCCTGCCTTCGGCTCAGGTCATGATCTCAGTGTCCTAGGATGGAGCCCTGTGTGGGGCTCCCCGCTCAGTGGGAAGCCTGCTTCTCCCTCTCCCTCTGCCTGCCACTCCCCCTACTTGTGCTCGCTCTCCCTCTGTCAAACAAATAAATGAAAATCTTAAAAAAAAATTTTTTTTTTTTAAGGTCAGAATTCTCTGTCCTCACATTCAGAAATAACATTGCATAGAGAGGTGACACTCACTTTGCCCTCTTCTATGATTTCCCAGAGGTGCCCACTGTCAAGATTTGGGGGTTTTTACTCTTGAAATATTACTTTATATTTTCTCCTTCAGTGAAATATAGCACTATTTTGTTACATATTTTATTTATAGATACCTAATGACCTAATGGAAAAGACAGGAGGGAAAAACATAAAAAGAACAAATCCACATTCACATCTCAACAGGATGATCTGCCATTTCTTCCTCCTCATCTGTGTTCTCTTTGTGACTTTCTAACATGGACACACTCACTTTTTCACTTTCCATGCTATAGAGAGCACTCACAGAATCAGCAGGTACTATGTTCAGTCACTGTTTTTTTTTAATCATCTGTGTTCAGTCTTAGAGTTCCCAGGCCCCAGCTAGCCCAAAACAGTGTCTCAGTGTCCTCTGAACATGAAATATCTTCCCTTTGTCCAGGCCTAATTCTCTGCCTTTCATTCATGCTGTTAGTCATCTAGGCCTGTAAATCCAGAACCTAATCAGGACCAACCCATTGAGAAAGGACAGTGATTATAAGGAGTTCATTTTCCTGTGTCCAGACTAAAAGCCAAGTCTCTAGTTTGGTTTAAGGATGCATCCCATTTTAAACTTCAGCTGATTTGTATTACTAGTACAGGGCATGTGTATATTTTCCTTTCCTTTTACTACTTTAGCTGCACAAGGAAGATTCTTGAAAGAGGTTTTAATTCATGTGTGTTGGGTGCCTTGGGCTGTGGGTTGAAGGAGCCTGTGACTAAACTTTACTCTGAATCCTGCTGTTGAAGCCCCTCCCGTCTGGAAGCTGTGGGGCTGAGAGCTGGGCCATCTCATGTAACCCCCTTCCCTCCCCTGTGGGTACCCTGCTTGGCTAACTGGGAGGTTAAACACATGAGCCTGCTTTCAGTTCAAGGGGCTTTATTTGGAGAGAACAGAAGAAGCATGTTGTGAAAGTACTTTCCTCTCATAACCTTCACTAAATCCTTAGGATTGAAGAGGTCACAGAACTGGCTAAATATGCCTCTGTTCCTTTCTTCCTTCTCTTTCTTGTATTCCCATGGCATGTATGTTACACCTTTTGTAGTTGTCCCATAGTGCTTAGAGATTCTGTTCCGGTTTTGTCAGTCCTCATTGTCCAACGCAGTAGCCACTAGCTACCTGCAGCTGTGGAACACCTGAAATGTGGTGAGTGGGACTGAGGAACTAAATTTTTAATTTCTTCTAAATTTAATTAACTTACATTTAAATAGCCACATGTGGCTGGTGCCTACTGTATTGGACAGCAGCAGCTCTACACATTTTTCTACACCTTGCTTTTTTCACTGAACAGTATACCCTGGAGATTACTCCACAGCAATATACGGAGGGAGTCCTCATTGCTTCTTATATCTGCTTTGTACTCTAGGATGTAGATGTCCTTGGAATATTCAACCAGTCCTTTATTGCTGGGCATCTATCTTATGTCAAGTCTTCTGCCATTACACTTTTTTGGTTTTTGGTCAGGATTGGTTTTTATGTTTATGCCTTTTTGTCTTTCTATATGGTATCTTTTGGGTAGATTCTTAGAAGAGAGACTTCTAGTTCCAAGAAAAAATTCCTCTGTCCCATAAAATAAAAGACTTAGCACTGAATGCATCTGCAAACGTGGCAGCAAAAAGTGGATTTTGGTACTATCTCCTCATTTTTTTTAATCATTCCACATACTTTCTGGTTTCTTGTTTTCTTTCTAATTGGACATGGGTGAAGTAGATTCTTATTGAGTTCCAGGAGGAGGAAATAGTTCAGAAGAGCAAAGGATTATAATGGGTCAGCTAGACAAAAGACGGGAGTCATCAAACCTGTATCCCAATCACTAGCACTTTCAACTGACAACAGAACATTTGGTGAGCCCCTTCCCTTTGTTGGCCTCCAGCCCAACATTAAAGGACACTCACTATAGAAACAGTTGTTAGGGGCATGGGCTTTAAGTTCAGAAGGATGAAGATTTGACACTGGGAAGCATTACTTGCTGGTTGCATGATCCAGAGCAATCAATTCATTTGCTATGTGCCTTGTAATATTTGGTGTTTCTTATTATCATTTATTAATTATAATATTTCTACCATCCATACAAAGTGCATAATTTAGGAGTGAGGGTTACGTTGTCAGGCATTACAGTATTCCATGAACCTATAATTTTATAAATTTTGGATAGAGTGGATGACATACAGATAATAGCAATTCTGTAGAAAGATCATGAGCAGACCCACACACGTAACATTATTTCCTATGGTACAGGCACGGCATTTCCAGTCAGATGCATTGACCAAGAATTGGAGTTGGTCAGCTGGTAAAGGTTTTGTTAAAAGACAAAATTAAATCATATTCTTGTCACTTACTCAAAAGTTTTCATCCACTCGTTAGTACTTGACATAAAAGCTAAGATAAAAGCAAAATCAAACATAACAAAAAACACAGGATCTAATCTGTGCATACGGTATAATACTCATATGAATTGTATATGTGATGCATATATAGTACATGTGCTTACATCCATTAATAACAAGCAAACAAACAAACAAGGGAATGAAATTGCACAATGTTAATTTCAATGATGATATTCCTGGATGTTGATTTAAAAATTTTTTATTTGAATATATTGACAATGTTATATTAGTTTCATGTGTACAATATAGTAATTCAACAAGTTTATACATCATGTTATGTTCACTACAAGTGTAGCCACCATCTGCCCCCATACATTGCTATTAAATTATCATTGACTATATACCATGTGCTATGCCTTTAGTCCTGTGACTTATTCATTCCATAACTGGAAGCCTATATCTACAACTCTCTGACACCCATTTTGCCCAACCACTTATCCCCTCCTCTCTGGCAACCATCCATTTGTTCTCTGTATTTGTAGGTGTGATTATATTTCTGTTTATTTATTTGATGTTGTTGTTGTTTTTTACATTTCACTTAGAGTGAAATCATATGGCATTTGTCTTTCTCAGTCTGAGTTATTTTACTTAGCATAATACCCTATAGGTCCATTCATATGGTCTCAAATGGCATGATCTCATCCTTTTAATGGCTGCATAATATTCCACTGTGTGTGTGTGTATGTGTGTGTGTGTGTGTGTGTGTGTGTGTGTGTATACACACTATATATACCACATCTTCATTATCTGTTCATTATTGATGGACACATAGATTGTTTCCATATCCTGGCTATGGTAAATAATGCTGCAATAAACATAGGGGTCCATATATCTTTTCATTTTTTTCATTTACCATTTCACCAACTATTAGTACTTCATAAAACATTGCTCTGAGAACAAGGTAATATTATGCAATAATTTGTGTGATAGATGCAATGTGTTTTTGTCCCTGGCCTTATAGGAAATGAGTCTTTATAGTGCCAAAGTATTTCTAAGTTTTTATTTTAATTCCAGTTGCTTAACATACAGTGTTATATTAGTTTCAGGTATACAATATAGTGATTCAATGGTTCTCTACATCACCCAGTGCTCATCAGGACAAATGCACTCCTTAATCCCAATCACCTATTTAACCCATCCC
>NW_027397217.1:210943-213031 GCF_003265705.2 Callorhinus ursinus | reverse complement strand
CTTAGGCCAGGATGAAGCCCCTGGGTCTTCCCAATGTTTTAAGCTTATGAGCTTAAGGTACAGATGGAGGAGGATTTCTGTTCTTTATCCCTCAGGGACTGAGTCAGGTTTGGCCCTGAGGCTGGTGAGCGGAGGGGACCAGTGTCAGGGCCGCGTGGAGGTCCTGTACCGTGGCTCCTGGGGCACCGTGTGTGACGACGACTGGGACACCAATGACGCCCACGTGGTCTGCAGGCAGCTGGGCTGTGGCTGGGCCACGTTGGCCCCTGGAAGTGCCCGTTTTGGTCAAGGCTCAGGGCCAATTCTCCTAGACAACCTTCGCTGCTCTGGCCATGAGTCGTACCTGTGGAGCTGCCCTCACAATGGCTGGAACTCACACAACTGTGGCCACTCAGAGGATGCGGGTGTCATCTGCTCAGGTGAATCTCAAAAATACCCTGGTCCCCCGCTCATGGTGATTTTTACTGAGAGCAAATGCACTCCCTGCTCCAAAGTCCCCACCTGAGCCTCTGGCGGATATGCTGTGCCTCCCAAACTTCTCTGGGCACAGGTGGCTCCCCAAGGGCCACAATGAGTGAAGAGTACTTGCAGGTCCCCTCCATCCTGGACTGATATTACTTTGGAGCATCAATAGCTCAGGAATGTTGAATGGACCATTCCCTATTCAGTGGGTTGTCTCAAGGAACCCCCTTTTTCTCAGCAGTATCATCTGCTGAGTGCACACTCCTCTTCCCTGGTCTTCCTTCTCAAAGCACACTTATTGGGAATGTGGCTGGAGAATGAACCACGTTCGCTTCTTCATGATTGCATTCTTCTGGGTCCTCCTTGCAGCCGACTCAGGGAACAGGATTTTAGCCCGCATTGTGTATTTGGGAGGGTGGTGAAGAGCACTTTGGAAGAGGGAACACTATGTAAGGAATGGCAGGTTGGTGGTGTGTAAAAGCTAATCAGCCAGATGTAAATGTGGAGCCTGAGCCTGGCCCACTGCAGAAAGCCTGAGAAACCTTGTAATGACTAACAACATTGAAATTGTGTTGTTGTAATTAGTGTTTTTCTATATCAACTCCCTACCCTCATTCTTCCTGAGCCATGTGGAGTGAATTCAATGACTTCCTTGGCCTGTCCCTCTCCTGATATTGGCATTCTTCCTCCTGAATCATCATCTCTCAAGTCCAGGAATGCAATCAATGCCAGTGGGACATATGGTTGGACTCTGAAAGGATGGAGAGATTCATGGTGGGCCCTGGCTTGTCTACCCAATACACATGGAAGAATGATCCTAGAAGTGATAGGCTGAGTTTCCTGAACCTTTGATATGGTTGGGACACCTGTGTTCTTAGTGATTGACTTGTGTTTCTTTTCATAGCTGCTCCATCTCAGTCCACAATCCAGCCAGGTGAGTCCTCAACCACCCTATTTGGAATGTCTCTTATTTCCTGTGTCATCCTTCCCTGTTCCGACTAGTCTGGGCAAACCACTGCTCTTTGTATCAAACCTGTGGGTAGCTTTCTTCCCATCCCCCCTTTCCCAGGGTTCTCCAGGAAGCTGTTCTTAGCTAGACTTGGGACTCAAAGGACTCAAAGTGTTCCAACTTCCCATCAGTCCATGAGTTTCCAACTAGTCTGTCAAAGTGTCCAAAAGATAACTGCAGTTAGGTACCCAACAATGGACCAAGTATAACATGAATTTCAATTGGAATGCAATCTGGGATGACAATTTGAATTGGAGAATAGACGGTGATGAGCGCTGACCTTGTATTAAAGGACAATGAATACGCTGCATCACTTCTCTTGCTCATTGTTAATACAGCCTCAGATTCATCAGGGTCCAAAGTGTGTATCCAAAGTGGCAGGGACAGAGGCCAAGGGATCACAGTACATTAATTTATGCTGTGTTCCAGGAGCCAGGATACTTGATTGGTTCCAGGTGGGCCTACCGTGCCTCTGACTCTTTCTGTCCAAGCTTCAGAAGGCGGCAGACCCTTTCAGACATGTATGTCTTGAATAGGGATGTGGCAAAGTTTTCTAATGTAGAATGGACATGCCAGGCGCAGAGATGGCTGCGGAGGGTCCAGGTTTCCTCCTGCAG
>NW_027397217.1:67114-210933 GCF_003265705.2 Callorhinus ursinus | reverse complement strand
TGCAGGCACTCGGAGGATGCAGGCGTCATCTGCTCAGGTGAACCTCAAAATTTTGAGCCTCTATTTTTGTTTGTTATTTTCTCTGAAAAACTATTTTCTTTCACTGTTAACTCATCTTCCTGAGTTTTGTTGAAGGTCAGGCATTTTCCCTCATGGCTTGAGTGGAAAGTGCATCAGCAATCTTATGATGTACTTGAATTTTATGGGAGGACTGCAGTATCTTAATAAGCCCATAGAGTAGTCATGTATTAATGGGCATAAAGGTTGTGAGAATAAATTCCTGCAATAGATTTTTGTGTGTGAAATCCTGCCCCTGAGGTTTACTTTTACACTTCACATCCTCAGGACCCCTTCCAGAAAGTCTTTCTTAGTGATAGTGGGTGAGGCATTCAGAATTTCTGTTTCTCTGGATCCTGAGAGGCTTCTTTCTGCACATCCTTCACAGAGACTAATAATGTGTCCTCTTTTTTTTGCAGCTGTACAAAGCACTCCTACTACCCCAGGTGAGTAACTGCATCCCAGCCCAGCATCACTCCTCACTGGAATTCTACTCTCATGTTTCTAGAAAGTGAAGGAGAAGCCCAGGCTCTTCTCTTTGAAGACTCTGGTGTTTGTTACTATGACCAGCTGAGTGCCCCAGACTTTAGCTCCTACTTAGCTTAGCCTAAGAATCCACCTGGATCCCCTGCCACTCTCTGCCGCCATGGTTTGCTAAGAGAACGTGTAGTGGAAGGATTTTTGTTCCCCTCTGGTCATTTCAGATGAATCTAACTGTTCAAGTCAGAATTATGATCATTTGAGAAATACAACCAAATAAAACTCCTACCAATGCTTGTCTGTTCAAGAATTCCTTCACGTTGAGAGAGCAATCCCCAAGGTTTTCTTTACCCTACAGTGAAAATATTTAGTGCCAAGTATGTTGGGAAGTGTTAGCTCCATACTCTAGCCCATCTGGGCCATTCGCAGTGCATATTGGAATTGTCCAGGCTCTGAGAAGTCCTCCAGCCAGGGATAGAAGCATCTACAGTAACATTTCCTTACCAAACTAAGGACCATGGAATGAAACCTTTTCCAATAAAATCCTAAAATCACTTCATTTTCCTTCCAGATTGGTGGCGCCCATCAACTATAACTACTAATAGTAAGTATCACGGTTTGCCACCTGAGGGCTTGGGATTCTCATCCCCAAACAGACTGTCCATGGAGTACATATCTGTAAATGTACAGCCCAGTTCAACCTGTGCAGACAACCTACCCAGAGCGGCCCCACCCTACACTGCTCCAAAGCTGCCCACACACAGCCTGCCACTCTACCTTCCACTCTTTTTACCCCCCTGCCAGGTGGATGGCTTTTGTTTTAATAAGGAGACCCACTTCCCCTTCTTTTAAGGAAATGAAACAAGTTGTTCTTCAAAGAATAGATTTAAAGGCTTTTATTTCTTGGGGTATCTCCAAAGCTTTGAGAGAAGGAAGGGAGACAATGAATGGATAATTTCACAAGTAATCAATCCCTCACAAGCAAATTTTACCTCGTGGCTATTGCTCAATAGCTTCCCATCAGTCCTAAGAAATGATATGGCCACTTGTTTATGTCACTGAATATTTTCTTCCCATCATATTAAATGCCTACATTGTATTTCATTACACAGCTATGACCACAAATTAGTTTACTAGTTCCCTTGAACGTTTATGTTGTCTATATTTCCTCATTGTTATGAATGATCCTCTGATGTAGAATATTTTTATAAGTCTTTGCATATCTCCCCAATTTTTCCTGGAGGAAAGAGATAAATTTACTGGACTAAAGTTAACATAGTGCTTGGTACATAGAATGAACTTAATAAATGCTAACTCTTCTTATGCTAAGTATTTTAAGGTCTTTGCTGTACATATGACCTAATGGCCATCAAGAAGGTTGTAAAATTTCAGAATGTTGAAAAAGAGAAAACAATCTCCTCCCTCAGGTAGCTCACAGTAGTAAATATTTACTACTGAATTTATGATGTAATTACAGGTGTGACAGATGCCTCAGAGGGGAAGTTCCGTGTGCAAAGAGGGCATATTCACAGAGATTTTACTTGATCAAGGGATTAGGGGAAGTTCTTCACGAAGTGCTGCTGATGCAGAGGTACACAAGAGAAGCAGGCTCACTTGCTGACATGCCTTCCAGACAGAGGGAACACTTTGTAGGCCTGGGTGGGAAGGAGCTTGGCTGTTGCCAGATCATTCGGAGCTTTGTGCACAGGTTAGAACTCCTGACTTTATCCTAAGGACAGCTGGAGCTGTTGACAAGTTTTAAGCTGGAGAATTGCAAAATCAGAAGTCTGTTTGCAAAAGATCATCCTTGACTTTTATGCCAAACTGTGTACTTCCTGAGGGCAGAGACCATATCTCCCTTTTACCCTCTTGCATCCTTATTTCTAGCATTGTATCTGGCATGACATAAATGTTTTCTAGAAAGAATAAATGAATACATGAATGAATGGGTGAATATTTAATCATAATTGGCATTTTGATACGTACGCCAACATGCACACATACACAAATGACGCCAGGCTTTCTGCCCTATTTTATAACATTCGTTTTCACATGAGTATAGAATACTTATTTTTATGTCCTTAGCATTTTTAAGGTATTGAAATTATTTTCACACCATAAAGTTTATTGGGCACACAGTTTTTCATTCTATGGATATATTATGATTTAATTAAACCATTACTAATCACAGGACAAAAGGATTAATTCTTTCTAAGTCTATTTTATGTACTTAGGTAATCACATACAGTAACACTTTTATTTTATTTTATAATTGTCTCTATTATATTTTTAGAAATCTGTAATGCATACCATTTGCTCTGAAACTTTGGCTTTATCTTTGATTACTTCCCAGTGTAGATATAGAACTTATGGGTAGGCATATTTTAAAGGCTAAATTATCTTTAAGAAGCACCATTTTTCCATAGAAACAGAGGAAATATTTGCAAATCATACATCTGATAAGAGACTTGCATCTAGAATACATAAGGAACTTTTTACAAGTGAATAATAAAAATTCCAATAACCCAATGAAAGAATGAGCGCAGGATCTGCATAGATATTTCTCCACGGAAGATATAGAAATGGTCAATAAGCACATGCAAATATGGCCACTTGTTTATGTCATTGAATATTTTCAGTGCAAATATGTCTAACATCACTAGCCATCGTGGAAATGCAAAGCAAATCTACAAAGAGATACTACTTCACACCTAGTAGTTCGGCTAGAATAAAAAAAAATCAAATAATAGCAAGTGTTGGTGAGGATGTGGAGAAGTCATAGCCCTCACGCCCTGCTGATGGGAATATAAAATGGTACATCCACTGAGAAACAGTTTGGTGGCTCCTCAAAAAGTTAAACATAGAGTTACCATATGACCCAGCAATTATAGTCCTGGGCATATACTCAGGAGAAAGGAAAGCACGTGTCCACATAGAAACTTACATATGAATGTTCACAGGTGGGCAGCTTTGTTCCTAATAACCCCAAAGTGGAAACCACCTGAATGTTCATCATGGTGAATGGATACACAAAATATGGTCCATCCATACAGCAGAATATTACTTGGCAATAGAAGGAAGTGAAGTCCTGGTGCTTGTTCATATACGCTACAACAGGGGCGTACTTTGAAAACATGATGCTAAGCAAAAGAAGCCAGTCACAAAAGACCACATATTGTAAGACTCTATGGATATGAAATGTCCAGAATAGACAAATCTGTAGAGACATAAAGTAGATTAGCGGTTGCCTTGGGCTGGGGGCAAATGAAGAGTGACTACTGTTGGGGACAGGGCTTCTCTCTGGAGTGACAAAATCTTTTCGAATTGACTGCAGTGATGGTTGCAGCACTCTGAATATACTAAAAACCATGAAGCACTGGGTGTTATATGAAAACAATGAATCATGGATCACTACATCAAAAACTAATGATGTATGGTGACTAACATAATAAAATAAAATTTAAAAAAATATACTAAAAACCATTGAATTGTACACTGTAGCAAAAATAAACAAAAAGAGCTATGAATAAGGAAAGGGCCAGTTTCAATTTTTATCACCACTGAGTATCCAGATATTTTTTAATGGTCTATTAAACAGACCAACAAGAGTTTGAATGCTTAATATTATTTATCATTCTGTGATAAATGATATCAGCTGATACTGTTGAGTATTACTTACTTTGTGCCAGGCCCTGCTGTCAGGGTTCACGTGTATTATCTCATTTAATTCACCCAGAAATCTGATGAGGCAGACGTTATTAGCACTCCCATTTTTCAGATGAGGGAACTGAGGCAGAGAGTTTCAGTAACTTGCTCGAGATCATGGATCTGATAAAGGCAGAGACAAGATGCAAGCCTAGCCCTTCTGTGGCAGAAACCATGCTATCGACCCCACATCCCACTGCTTCTTGTCAACTGGCCGGAAACCCTAGGGAATAAGTTATATTGCAGAGTGCTCTCCATGGGCCAGCACTCCTGCTCAGCCAAGATGATCCCTGCGCTCCACTGAACAATGACAATAATAACTTTGTTGCTTTCTTGGCGTTTTTGTGACAAGGTGACTCATGCTCTCTCTGAAGCTTGGGTCATCTCTTGGCAGAGAGTCACTTTTCTAGGCCCCATGAGGGAGGTAGATCCTCAGATTAAGGCCCCTAATGTGGGCAGCCCAGGACCAGGCCCGAGAGAGGAAAAACCGAGTCATGGTGTAAGGTCGGGGGATGAAGCCCAAGGACTCTTACCCAGAAGACAATTGCTTGTTATAACACACTTAAAACCCGCCATGTTGGCGTGTCCCTCTCTGTGTCCTCTATAGGACCCTCTTTGGGTTGTGGCGGCTTCTTATTCAATCCCAGTGGGGCATTTTCTAGCCCATTCTACCCTGGATACTACCCCAACAATGCCGAGTGTGTCTGGGAAATAGAAGTGAACCCCGGCTACCGCATCAATCTGGGCTTCAGTCATCTGCAGTAAGTAACATTCAGATCACCTGGTGGAGGCTGGGCCTCCGTGGTCTGCGTTGTGTGCTGGGCTGAGATGCTTTTCACTCTCAGGTGCCACAGGCTAGACATTACGTTGCTCTGATCCTACCATGAAGCATCAGGCAACATAGGGAAGTCCTTTGATCTGATGGAAGAAGAACAAGAAGAAAATCTTAGGTTCAGTAACATGGCTCGTGAAAGTCCGAACTATCCGTAAAAGACAGGAGCAATAGAAATTCCAATGTTGACATGAGTGCATTTTTTCATACAGGCTGGAGACGCATAGAAATTGCAGTTTTGATTATGTTGAAATCTCTGATGGATCACTGAATAGCAGTAACTTGCTGGGGAAAATTTGTAATGACACCAGGCAAATATTCACATCTTCTTACAACCAAATGACTGTTCGATTTCGAAGTGATGTCAGTGTCCAAAACACCGGCTTTTCTGCTTGGTATAACTCCTTTCCTAGAGGTGCGTTCAAACTAAATCTGACAGAACTGACTTTCGGGGCTCAGTGTGTTTAGGTGGACCCTGCTTCCGTGCATGTCATGGTTCCTATGTGAATGCAAAGAAGGACCTCAGCCATGTGTTGCCCTTCCTCCTTATCTCACAGCCGACTCTGGTAAACCAAGCCCGAGAGATGTGGGGAATCGCGGACACACCTTGGCCTTGGGTTTGCCACTTCCTGGGAGACCTGGTGACTGACCTTGCTGAGCCAACGTGTCCGCATCTGGAGGGGGAGGGGGTCTGAGGTCTGTGGTGTCTTAAGCCCCTTCCAGCTGATCTTGGAGATGTCTGTACCCTGATCAGTCACCTGGGGACTTTAGGAGTGAGCAAGGCCCATGGGTTATTTGGCCTTTGAGATCTGTTGTGGCAATGACCCTCAGTTCTTATGCCATGTGTCTTTCAGATGCCGGCTTGAGATTAGTCAATTCAAACTTCTCCTATAATGCATGTGCCGGGCGTGTGGAAATTTACCACGGTGGCACGTGGGGGACCGTGTGTGACGATTCCTGGGGCATTCAGGTTGCCCAGGTGGTCTGCAGACAGCTGGAGTGTGGATATGCAGTATCTGCCGTGGGAAATGCCTATTTTGGGCCCGGCTCTGGCCCCATCACCCTGGACGATGTAGTGTGCTCAGGAACTGAATCTACTCTCTGGCAGTGCCGGAACCGAGGCTGGTTCTCCCATAACTGTGCCCACAGTGAAGATGCTGGAGTCATTTGCTCAGGTACCATGCGGTGTCATTCGTGGAAGGCCCCTTTCACCTCCCACCTGCTGCAGGGTGAAAGCTAAGGGCTGGTGGTTGATGGTGTTTGTGGCTCAGTTCCGGGGATGGAGGTGGGGCTGGAGCTTGGCAGCTGTGCCCTTGGTCTTCCCGCTCCAGGAGACCATGCAGGGGCCCCGTTGTCTCTTATACTGGCCACAGGGCTAGTATGCATGTGTGTCCTCACCCTTCCATTGGCTCTGCGACCTTTAGCAATGAGGTCTCATCTGTCAGCCTCAGTCTCCTCCTGTACGAAGAGGAGATGGTCATGGTGCACCTGCGTCCAATGGCGATTGGAGACCTAAGTGGCTCATTCGTGTAAAACCTTAGGACAATTCCAGACAAGTAGGAAATGAGGAATAAGTGATGCTGTGACCTTGGTCGTGGCGCTGATGAGCCCCAAGTGATGATAAGGCTGGGGAGCAGCGGGGGAGACCCACCCAAGGCCTCCCCCTAGTAACACAGGCCTTACAGCAGTAACTCCACAGGCCATGGGTGCACTCACAGAAGAGGTCAGACTGTGAGTCACATGGGTGTGCCCCTGCCTCATGCGGGCCCCTCTTCCCACCACATTTCAGTGCCTGATGCTTTTCTCCTCTTCCTTTTCAGGAAGCCAGCCAACAACGCATGGTAAGTACCCGTCATTTCTACCCAGCCGCCTGGCTGGCCCTCTCTGCTGCTGGTGCAGGGCATGCCACTCTCTCTCCCAGGAATTTCCCCTTATGTCTTCCCCGGCACTGGTATCTCCTGCAGCGGATGTCCCCACCCGAGGAGAGCTGGGCCTCTCTCTGGGCTCCTCTTCGACCGTCAGTGGCCTGGCCAGCCTAAGAGTCAGATCTCTGGTCAGTCTCTAGGAGAGGCCAGCCACCCGTGTAGGTGTTGCCTGTCCCCTCAGACACCAGACCCTGGTCAGTGTAGGCCAGTGGGTCCTGCTGCATCACTGAGCTCCGTGTGCAACCACCAAAAGCTCCTGGCTGCCCACTCCGGAACCGCTGCTGAGCCTGCTCCCAGCACTCGCAGCACATTCCTGGCTCCTGAGATCTTCCCCCTCCATCCCCATCCTCTCCTCTTCACCACCAGCTTCCTGCAGCAGCAACCCCTCAGCCTTGCCCCCAGCCATTCTTCACACCGCGGCTGGGGGAGTCCTCACGAAATGCCAACGTCAGTCCCAGCCTCCACACCTTCGCACCCTTCCTGTGACTCCTCAGGACCCTCTGGGTGTAGATTCCCACGTCCGGGGGCAGACCCACTTCCTTTGTCTGTTTCGTTTCCTCCTTCCAC
The DNA here is from genome assembly GCF_003265705.2 of Callorhinus ursinus. Classification (NCBI taxonomy): domain Eukaryota; kingdom Metazoa; phylum Chordata; class Mammalia; order Carnivora; family Otariidae; genus Callorhinus; species Callorhinus ursinus. The sequence goes on along the minus strand of NW_027397217.1, from coordinate 203,367 downwards.
CCCTCCTGCTCCATCCACACTGATGTTGCCTACGTGTGCTAGTGACTGTCAGGCCTGGGTCCCCCTGCATGGAACCCCCCCTCTCTACCTTTTTGCCTGACCACGCACCCACCGCCCCGATTACCGGCCGCCCTTTCTCTGCTCGGTCTGGGTCAGGAGCCAGCGCTCTGGGCTCCCACCATGTCCTGGGCTTGCCCTGATCACAGCCGCATCCTGCCGTGCTGGGATTTGCTCTTGCCCGTCCACCGCTCCAGGCCATGAGCTCTCTGAGGGCACACATCCAGCATCTCACTGTGAACCCGGGGTTGGCACCTTTCTGCACAGAGCAAGTGAGCACCGAACATTTGTGCCAACGATACCAGGAAACTGATTGTTATCTTTTCTCTTGGTCAACAGCTCCTGTTCACAATGCCACTCGCCCAGACAGTAAGTTTGGGGCTCCCTGACAACCCCCCTTTCCCTTCCCCTCAATGACAGTGCCCCTGGGTGGGGTAGCGGGCGTGGGGGTAGGGGGACATTGAAAAAAATGAGGAGATGGCTCCCCTAAGTAGAGCCTCCCTGGACAGTGCAGGTCTACACCACCTCCTGCTGGCTTTCTGTCTAGGGGGTTGTTTAAAAATTTCCCCAGGTGACTGTGCAGCAGGCTCTGGGGGCCCTCCAGATTTCCATTTCTTCCCGACAGCAAATTATTCCTGCGGAGGCTTCCTGTCCCAGCCATCCGGGTACTTTTCCAGCCCATTCTATCCAGGGAACTATCCAAACAACGCCAGATGTGTGTGGGACATTGAAGTCCAAAGTAACTACCGTGTGACTGTTGTCTTCAGAGATGTCCAGTAAGTGCGTGGGTGCAGAGCCGAACGCGTGGGGGCCTCACAGATGTCCTAGAACAGAATAAATGGCACCTAGCCCTTCAGGAGATATGTTAGCCCAATTGATATTTTCTCTTATGGGTTCAATTTTTCACCTAGCCCAGAGGTGGGGCCGGGACAAGAGCCCCGGTTTAAAGTCCCAGGTCTGTCACTCATTTGCTGTGTGCCCACAGGAAATCACTTAATTTTCCTGAACTTTGGTCAAAACAAGGAAATAAAATACCTGCTTTCCTCTCATCTCTGGCTACTGGGAAGGTCACAAGGGAGAAAGAGGTGAAAATACTTGGAAAAGGTTATCCGACGGGAAGGCTGCCTGTTAGGAGTGAGAGTAACACACAGAATCCTATTAACCACACCAGGCTTTTTTTTTTTTTTTAACCCTTTTTTTCTCCACTGCCTCCTTTTTTGGGGGGTGAACTCTGGGGGGTCAAGTAGAGGTGGAGAGATCTCTGCTGCAGAGGCTCATTTATCTGTTCCTCATTCAGTGAAAATGGGGAATCACTGCTTTAAGCAGAGGACACAGCGTCAAAGCCACGTTAATATATGATTGGTCCAAGGAGGGGCATGACCAAGCAGAGGTACGAGTATTTTCTGGTGTCCAGGAAAGAGGGTACCATCATTTCTTCTGTGAAACAGCCTTTCCTGAACACAATAGCCTTCTCTCTTGCTTTTTGGTTGCTGTGGCTTTGCGAATCTCTGCCTTGGAAATTCATTTGGCGTTTTGCAGAAGTTATAATATTATTTTAATCTCCTCACCATTACAATGCATTCTGGATCTCAGAGACTGTACTTGAAGCTCATGCGATCCTATGGAGGAAGGTCGACCACCTAACCTTCAGAGAGGTTATTTGACTTGTCCAATATTTATTAGTCCAGTTATTTATTTCTATCACTATGGATTCATGACTATTTATTTTGTTCAATGGGAAGCCAGGGTCTTTTTGATTGAAGAAGCAGTCTAAGGCAGGTTGTGATCCTCTCCTTTCATGATGCAAAGGAGTGTCAGGAGAGGGGCTGTCGATTTCATATGTGTGACCCCGAAAGTTAGGACGAAGTTTCGTGTGTGGCGATCACAGGGAAGTGAATATCATTCTGTTATTTTCAACTATTAATTTTGTCAGTATTTCTGCCACAAAGGTGTGACCCTCCCCACTCCCCCAACTCACTGAGATCTGACCCCCTGCATCAAATCCTGGCTGAAAGTGACGCCAAAACTCTGTGTTGTGTCCCTGCAGGCTTGAAGGTGGCTGCAACTATGACTATATTGAAGTGTTCGATGGCCCCTCCCACAGTTCCCCTCTGATTGCCCGCGTTTGTGATGGAGCCAAGAGCTCCCTCAGTTCCTCATCGAACTTCATGTCCATTCGCTTTGTTAGCGATGGCAGCATCACGAGGAGGGGTTTCCAGGCCAGCTACTACTCCAGCCCTTCTGAAGATAACACCAGTAAGTCGCCTCATGGGGGCTCGTTGTGGGGGACACCTCTGCTCCACCCTTCTGTGGTTGCGAAATAAGAAACTAGAACAGCTTTGTCAGGTCACCACGGCTTAATCTGGTGCTGAAAGGGGCCACGAGCAGTGGTCTTGGGACTCTGGCTGCCCAGAAATGAGATCAAGGGCCAGAACTGGTTGATGGGCCATGTGGTGGTCTTACTGTGGTCAGCAGAGACTAAAAAGAAGATGTGAGGTCATACTTTCAGCACATGGTGAGATGTCAGTGCCAAGGACACAGGTGACCACCTGGCCCCTGGACTATGTCCCAGGACAGCATATTTGTCTGCTATCTGAAGATGGACTGAGCCGATCACTCAGCCACTTCCAGCTAATGGCCACGATTTCAGCTATTAAATGGACTGATTTATAGATTGGCTTAGGGACTGAGTGAGGTGATGTCCAAGCTCTCTTTTGCAGTCAGGATTTTAAGCATTGACCTATTCCTAACTAAAGGACTTTATTTTATAACATCTCCACCATTCACTGGAACATGACTTTACTTTATGGATAAATGGTAGGTTGGCAAAACATTTTACTCATTTCACGTCCTGCCTCCATTTCTCCATCAGGGGAATCCTAAGTCCCTATGCCCTCAAAGGGGTCTTGTGAGAATAACACTGACCTGAGTCATGGGGCACCCGGGGGGTTGTGTGAGGGCTAGCCAATGTGGGCTGTCTTTGTCCACCATCTTGGTCTCTGCACCTTTATACGGGAGGAGTGCCTAGTGGGCTTGCTGGGGTGCTGACTGCCTACATTGTTTGCCCTCATCCACCAGAGCTGCTTTGTCTGCCAAACCACATGCAAGCCAGTGTGAGCAAGAGCTACCTCCAATCCTTGGGCTATTCTGCCAAGGACCTTGTCATTCCCAACTGGAATGAAAGCTCCCAGTGTCAGCCCCAAATAACGGCCAGCCAGGTGACGTTCACAATTCCATACACGGGCTGTGGCACCATCAAGCAGGTAAGTTTAGGGCTTCCTACACTATCTCCTGCTGAATAAGCTTTCTTTTTTTTCTTTTATTTTAAAGATTTTTATTTATTTATTGAGAGAGAGAAAGAATGGTAGAGAGAGAGCATGAGAGGGAGGAAGGTCAGAGGGAGAAGCAGACTCCCTGCTGAGCAGGGAGCCCGATGCGGGACTCGATCCGGGGACTCCAGGATCATCACCTGAGCCGAAGGCAGTCACTTAACCAACTGAGCCACCCAGGCGCCCTGAATTAGCTTTCTTATAGTGATGTATGCTGTGTTTCTTGAATTCTAGGGATTCAAGTGACATGATGATGGTATAACCGGTGTAATCAGGGTAAAGATTTAAATCTGTCCCTTAGTGCCATGATGTAGCGATAGCCATTTCCAAATGTAAGGATGAGGAAGGAAGGTCAGCAGGCCATTTTCCCCCACACTGTCATGCCCAGAGGGTGCATGGCAGGCTGCCATTCCCATCAGCAATAATCATAGCAGCTCCCAGGGGCAGCTCCAGATTTTGTAGGGCCTGAAGCTTATACAGTTTGGGGTTGGGGTTAGTGAGAGGGGTGGGTGCCTCATGAAGCAGAAGAATGCAAACGTATCTTACTTTTATAAATCTTACAGAAACATATGGCTGTGCCAATACACTGCTAGGCATTGGAGGAACCTGCATAGGGGAGGCCCTGAGGCTGAAGCTTTATTAGCTTCACAGTAAATCAGCCTCTGCAGCTGAGCCATCACCATCTAGGGTGACCAGCTGTCTCGGTTTACCTGGGACTTTGCAGATGTCAGCATGGAAAAGTCCCATGTTCTACAAAACTCCTTAGTCCTGAGCAAAATGGATGGATGCTCATCCTCCCAGGGCCAAACACTAGGATTGGCAGGTGTCATACTCCCCAGATACCCATCAAGTATTCTCTCATTGTCCCCCCACTTTAAAAATAGAGGGGGTGGGCTTCGAGGGGTCAAACAGGTGCCCGAGGCCACTTGGCCAAGAAGTAGCAGGACAAACGTCAGACTCTGAAAATCTCCAAAACCTTACACTGAGTGAAAGAAGCCAGCCACACAAGAGTACCTACTCTGTGATTCCATTTCTGTAAAATTCAGGAATGGGGAATAAATGTATGATGGAAAGCCGACCTGGTTGGAGGGGATTGCCTGCAAAGGGGCAGGAAGGAGCTGTTTTGGTTCTTGGAAATGTTCTGTATCTTATTGTGGTGGTGATTGTTGTCAAACCTCACTGAATGACATGCTTACAATGGTTGCATTTTATTTTATGTAAATTTATTTGAAATCATCTAAATTCTGAATTTTGGGATGATGCCTAAGTAATCACTTCAAGGTTTTGTCTGTTAGGGAAGAGACATGATGCAAATAATGTGGCTTAGGACTACAGTAAATACACAACATGAAATGCTCGAATATGTGCAATGTGCATGACCCACATGTTCAGAGGATGTCAATTTGTCATTCACCAAAGATGTACTAAGCATTTGCTGTGAGCCAGCCCTGGGCTAGGTGCTAAGATGACACTGTTAATTACCTGGCAAGGTAATTTCCTGATCCTTTGACACGTAAGAAACAGTGGCAGAGGAAGAGGGTAGTCATTTAGCCCAAAGAGATTGGCCTATCAGCCACGGGTGGCTGCCTAGGCCTAAAGGGTCCATAATCGCCATTATGGCCACCTGGCTCCTTTCCTCAGTCCCTACAGATACCAAGTCTCCTTCTCAGATGAACTGCGTGAGTCAGGGAGACTTACATGAAGACAAGGGTACATATCAGTCATGCTATGCAAATGTTCTAGTCAACCAGACATGTTTTGCCCTGTAATTTAATTGTGTTGGATTCTGGCTTGTCATGAGTTTAGTCAGTAGGAGTCAATGCACCAAAGATGATTATCCCTCCTGGTTCCAAGTGTGCAACCCGGAGACTCTGATATCTGAGCCACCCCATCGCTGTTCCTTCATGTCCATTAGAAGCCACCAAAGCAATGTGCCAATGCTGGTCCTTGTAAGGTGGCTGGTGGTGGCCAGCTTGCACTACACTCTCATTCCGCCATTTATTTAAATACCTGCATCCCCTACCAGACTGAGTGCTCAGTGGTGCTGGTGTGGAGCCTAACCCTTTTATAATCACATTATAAACGGCTAATCTGTATGCCAGCCACTGAACTCAGTTCTACATGACTTCCGAAATTCTCAGGGCAACTTTCATTCCCACGTAATCACAAGGAATTGGAGGCTTACAGAAGTTAAGCCATTTGCCCGAGGCCACATGGTCATGATCTGCTGAGCCCGGATTCAAAGCCAGGACAGCATGATCTGCAGGCAGAGCCGACCACAGCTCCCCCAGGAGCCTCGCTGAGTCAGGTCTGACGAATGGTGGCTGGTGTGGCTGAGTAGGTGAGGTCTCCCTACCACATGAGAGGGATACCAAGGGGAAGAGTCCCAGTCTTCATGGGAATAGTAGTTGCCTTATCTTCAAGACATCCCCTTATATCCTGAGTTCCTTCCGAACTGAGCAGACACCTAATAATGAATTTTAATCTAAAATTGGAACTGCTTCTTACGATCAAGAAATAAACCTGCATTCCATGTTCATTGCTTGGAGTGGATTCAGAATTTAGCTTGAGCATAGAAGCCATAGACGAATGTGAATTCCAAGAAAACTTTGATTTTAGTGTACAGAGTTGAACTGAAGGCACCTTAGCTTGTCTTTGAAGGAGTAACAGAGTCACATTTATATGGTTTCTTTTGACAACCACTAGCACTCACATATAAAGCCCATTATTTTTTCTTTTCTTTTTTTTTTTTTTTTTAGAAAATATAGTGTATTTTCCTTGCACGAATGGAGGGCATAGGATAGATGAAGTCTCCCCACCCCACCAGAGGGATGCCTTCCCAGAGCTGGGTCCAGAGTGAGGGATCTGGCACTCCCCTGTAGGCCTGGGGCGGCAGAGACCTCCCTGGTCGCCCAAGGAAGAAAACGGGGTAGCAAAACCATTTTAAATTACTTGTTAAATTTTTCTCCCCATGTTTTTCGGGAAGGGACAAATTCAGAGTTGAGTTATGCAACCACAAGCATGAAGTGAAAGCCTTTCCAACACACACTGTTCTGAAGAACAATGATATTTAAGGTGTACAAGTGCGGGATTGAGCAGGGAGCTTGTCTAATCTTCCAAATGGCCAAGAATAGAATTTGGTTCTTAACAGGGTGCATGACTACATGTGACTTGAAAAACCTCTTTTTTTTTTTTTTTCTTAAGAGTAACCTAGCCTCACATTTTAGGACTTCTATTTAGGCCACCATGGTGTTCTTTTTGTGCTCCTTCTTGCAGAAGTATCCATTGCTTAGGGGAACTTGTACCTGGCTAGCAGAAAGACGTTTGCTTCTGGCCTTCCTCATATCGGGAGGGAAAGAGTTACTCACTTTCTCTGCCAGGCAATGACTGGCTTGTGCTTGCCTCATTTGCGGCCAGATGATCATGACCATGGAGCTTCCAGAAGGCCTGGTTCACCTGTGTCCTCTCGGCCATCCGGGTCCCATTCTTCATCCATCATAGTACTTTTGTGGGCCCTGCCCCCTGTACCTTTCATTCATTCCATGGTGTCTACTGATGCTCCTGACAGTATTGTTGACACAGTACCAAGCCCTGATGACATCATCTTATCCTTGAGATGCTCACAGACCACTGGGTGCAAGGCTCTCTCCCTTGAAGGTCGCTCTTAGGCACATCAAATGGCATGAGAGACCCACATTCTGAGGAATTTGCTGCTTGCTAAAAGGCACATTAGGAACCTGTCCCATGGTACGGGGAGTGACAAAGCAGCGTGTGACAGGAAGTGCTCCAGCATTGCTCAGTCCACATGAGCCTCTGGGGGAGCCCCTACCCCAGTGGTCAGAGTCCCACTGCAGCTAAAACTCCACCCTCTGCCCCTTCAGGTCCTGGCAGCCTCAGACACTAAGCTGCTACTGAGCCATCCAACTAGCACAGTGAAAGCTGATCCCACCAGCCTCTCCCTCAAGTCCATGGCCACCTCCCTTGGTTTCTCCCAACCACAGCGAGAATGAAGCAAAGCAAGCATGAAAGGCCCTAAGCCATGGAGTCCGGACACAGCTTGGTCATTCAGCAGGGAAAGGCGTGATCCAGACACACCCATCTTCCCATGGGGAGCAGCTCCTAGGAGGCCCCAACACCTGGCCCACACTGCAGTCCCCATCACGTGGTAGAGGAAGGGGTTGTGTGAAAGGAGTGAGTCCTGCTAGTTAAGCAGCATGCCCAGCCCAGATAATGAGAGCCATGGCAGCCATGTGCCTTCTCTGTGTGGTCCTGGGAGGGTTTTAAAGTCTGGCCGAGTCACTTCCCTCTCATTGTAAACAAATCAGCAGTGAGTTTCCCTTAACAGGTGATATTTGCTTGACTTTGCTCTCCTATCTTTGTCTCCCAGGTAGATAATGATACCATCATCTATTCCAACTTCCTCAGAGTAGCTGTTCCAAGTGCCACCATCAAGAGCAAGAAGGATCTCCACATTCACATCTGCTGCAAAATGCTCCAGAATACCTGGGTTAACACCGTATACATTGCTAATGACACCATCGAGGTCAATGAAGTGCAGTATGGCAATTTTGACGTGAACATTTCCTTTTATACATCTTCTTCATTTTTATATCCAGTGACCAGCAGCCCGTACTATGTGGACCTGAACCAGAACTTGTACCTTCAGGCTGAGATCATCCATTCTGACACCTCCTTGTCCTTGTTTGTGGATACCTGTGTGGCGTCCCCATATTCCAATGACTTTACATCTCTGACTTACGATCTAATCCGGAGTGGGTAAGGAGTGTCTTCATGGGGTGAATGTCAAGCTTTACCTGACAATTCAAACATGAGTAGCCTAAAGTCTCAAGGACTTTGGTTCTGGTAGAGCGAACTTAACCAGTCAGGTTGTCATACCTGGTTAACATCTAGGGAAATGGATGTGCGGGGAAGTGAATGAACCACCAGTGGTCACCAAGCAGGTTAGTTGTAACTGGGATTTGACCCAGGTAATCGAACTCCATAAGAAGACAGGCGTGTAGTGGGGAAAGCCTTGATTCTGCAGCAGATCAAGATTGAGATGCCAGTCCTCCATGTAGCAGCTGCATCACTCTGGGCAAGCATCGTATCCTCTGAGCTAGTCTCTTCCCCCATCAGATGAGAATAGTGCTGCCCACATCGTAGACTGTTGGGAGGATGAAATGGGAAGGAGTCGATGGGGCCCTGGGCAAAGAGCATGCACAGCAGGTGGTGCGCAAGGAATGCTGTGGGTAGCAGGGGTCAGCAGGGGTCTCTTGACCTAGCAGCTGAGAATGGTGGTTCTAACCAAGCTCAAGAGATGCAGAGGTCAGGCCAGTGGTGCCCAGGCTAGGGTCAGTGGTGACCAGATTGGGCTCCTCCGCTACAGTCCTGCTTCCCTGGATGACTGGACTCTGGTGAGGTCAAATTTGCCTCTTCGGAGCTCATCAAGGAGTCCTGGGATGCTGGGATGTACACTCCGATCCTTACTCCTTTGTCTCTGTCCATTGGTGTGTGCACCATTTCTTTGCTTATAATTTGACCTTGGCACCTCAGTAACAATCACATAGAAGTACAATACAGAAGTTGTACTGATACGCTAAGGGGCTCTGCTAGGAATCAGGGTTGGGAAGTTAAATTGTACACCTCCCAGAGATACTAAAAACAGCACCTTTTTCCAGGCACAGTTTGAGTATGTGTCAATTCGGTGAACACGTGTTGAGGCTTGCCTCGTTCAGTCTATGCAGTTGGTTCAATTCACAACAGCCCCCTTGGCAGCAAAGATGTGGGAGAAGCTTACCCAAATTCTCTTTCTACAAATAGTAACAAAGTGACATTTGAATTTATGTCAGATGATTGAGATTAACATAAATGAGTGATTTGGTTCTTTTTTGCTAAAATATTCTTTTTGGTCAAATTCTGGCACATATGTATATAAGATAATGCAATTTCCTCGGGGGGGGGCATGCACGTGGGGGTAGATGTGGACCCAACTGTACCTGGAGGGACACATTGGCTACACCTGAGGATCAGCCAGATCACCCAACTGGATGCCCGTTGGAGGAATCTGGATCTTCAGACACACCCATCCCCGGCCCCACCTGCACATTCACTTTATCACGTCTGTCGTGGGGCTTGGGTATCTGTATTTTCAAAACTTCCCCCCCCCCCCCCCCCCCCCCCCCGCCGTGATTCTGAAGTGCAGCCTGGATTAGGGAGCTCTGGCCCATACAGACCACCCTGAGTAGTGTGGTTTTATGGGAAATGCAATTATTGCCCAGCAGCCCCGTGGGTTACCCTGACCTCATTTACAACTGTCCTACTTCCTGATGAGGTTCTGTGTACTTTCTTTCTCATCTTTGTTGCTAAACTGACCCCTGTGGAAAAAATAATGTGGTATTTGAGAGAATGTGCACTGAAAGCGGAGGAAGGACCCTCTGGAAGGGGGAAAGAAGATACTGAGTGAACCCTGGGCCACATTTCCAGGCAGAATCAGGCTGCCTTAGTGACAGCTCCCATCCACCACAAAAATTTCCACCCTAAACCCCATGGGCCAGTTTCTTTGCTCTCCTCTTTGCTACATCACCCCAAATCCTCCTGTTAAGGGGTGTTCCTGGGTTATGCAAGCTGCTTGCTCAACTGGGGGTAGAGCTGGGAGATGCTCCTCACCCATATCTTAATAAGGTTTCTTTCAGGGGATTCTTAAGTAACCTTCCCACTAACACCAGTGGAGATGAGGCGTCTGAGGGAATAAGGAGGCAGTTGATATTGGAGTGGGGGGTACTGGAGAGTACTTAGGCTCATGTGGAAAGTAAGCCATCCAGGGTTCAGGGCAAGTTGAGGTGGGTCAGGAGACAGCCCCAGAAATTTGGGAGGGGGTGGGGCTGGTGGCCACCAAAGACAACAGAGAGTAGCCCAGTGCCACCTTGCCTGGCCCTGAGGCCAGGAAAGGAAAGGAAATGTCATCTTCCTTCATGCCGTCTCTCTGGGCCCTGCTGCTTCCGTCACTCCCCTGGGTTTCCAGGGCCATCCAGCGCGGGGTCCCCGAGCACCCACTGTGCAATATGGGGCCTGCTTGTCTGTGTGGAAACCCTGCGCCGATTTGCTGCTTTAAGATGCTGCTGACATACCAGAGCTGCTGGGGTTCTCCTGGAGGCGATGTGTGAACCACACGTTCTGAGGGAAGGAACTTGCAGCCGGAGGCGTGGGCCTGGCCCATGCGCGTCATGGAGAAGGCAGCGCATCCATGGCTGATGGGCCGCTTTTCTCTTCTTCCAGGTGCGTGAAGGACAACACCTACCAGTCTTACCCTCAGCCGTCGCCTCGCATCGCCCGCTTCAAATTCAGTTCCTTCTACTTCCTGAGGCGCTTCCCCTCCGTGTACCTGCGGTGTAAGATGGTGGTGTGCAGGGCTGACGACTACTTCTCCCGCTGCCGCAGAGGCTGCATCCTGAGGTCCAAGAGGGACGTGGGCTCCTACCAGGAGAAGGTGGACGTCGTCCTGGGACCCGTTCAGCTGCAGGTCCCACGCACCGAGAAGTGGAGCCTGGCTAAGTGGCGGACCTCCCGCCCCTAGATCCGTGACCTGCGGGGAGCCGGATTGTTTCTGCTGGTGTTGCACTGCACCCCAGAGTGGGCACCCACCGCATGCCAGGCCTGCTGTGCACCACGGGGCGATACGGACTTAGCTAGATCGCCTCTCGCCTTCTTCCATGGGCTCCTGGTCTATGGGGGACCACATGTAGTGCTTGGTCAGGAGAGTTCTGATCTGCGACACAGACACAGCTGACACCTTTGTCGTCTGGGTACTGAACTCCCCGCACCTCACACTCACTGACTGTGAAACAAAAAGGTTAATACCTACCAGTTAGGACTGTTGAGGGGGTGCAATAAAATAATGTTAGTTAAACTGCCTTGAGGTCTGCCTGGTTCAAGTTCTTGGGTGCGAAAAATGGCGGGTCTTGTTAACTATCATTGCTGTCACCAATATCAACAACATGACGTTAACGGTAACATGACTGCTCATGACGGTAATAACAGGAGGCCCCTGTGTCCCCAGGCAGGGCTGTGGGGAGGCAGGCAGGATTGGTTTATTCCAGTGACTCACAAGGCTGACATTTTGGTGGTCAGCCATTCTGTCTCCTCATCTAGAACAGGGCTCCAGTGTCATGCTCTGCTGTTTTCTTGTGGGTGTGGACAAGGAAGCGACTGCAGAGGGATTGCCAGGATCTCCGGTCCAGGCTGAGGACAGTCAGCAGATGCGGCGGTCCCGGTGACAGGGACAGGTGTGGGGTAGCAGCAGTTGTCACAAACCCTTCTCCTGGTTACTGGGTTCCACCCCATGGGGCATCCTTGGCGGCTCTGTCTCCTTGTGGCACTTATTCGGGCGGTGAGCATGTCCAGCTGATTCTAGGCTCTTACCTCACGTATGCCCTCCTTGAAGGACTATTACATGCCAGGAGAAAACTAACAAACAGAGATCAAAATCCCTGCCCCCCTGGAGCGTACCTTCCACCGGAAGGGGATGCAATCCAGAAATGAGTTGAGTGCATGGCACCTGCCGTGGGTTGGTTGGAGCTATGGAGAGACCCAGGACAGGGTGACAGGTGGAGGGTGCTGACGGGGACGCTGCCCACCGCCCTCTCCTCTCTTCTCTTCCCGCAGGCACTGCAGTAGCCCAGGGCCTGAGGACCTCTGGCCTGGGATGCTTGTACCCATGTCTCAGCAGGTCTAAACGTCCCAAGTCCCCCTTCCCATCCTTCTGGAGCCTCTGGCCACGTTTGATCTCCCAAAGCCCAGCTCTGACTTCCCAAACCTTTCCTGGCTGCCACTGGGATGGCACTGCCACCTTTGGGATCTGGCCTCAGTTTCCTGTCCAGCCCCTCTCTCTCGCATTCCTTTCTCCTCTCCCACCACACAAACAGTTCCGCGTGTCATCACCCTGCCCTCAGACCACCATCCTTGCGTGCTCCCCCCCCTTCTCTACTGGGCTCCTCCTGATTCCCGCTCTCCTATCCTTCCCACACCTGTCACTGACTGATGTGGGAAAGCAGCCCAGCTGCGAGGGGAGCTGCCACAGCCCTGCCACCTCTGCTGGGGACTTCCTGGCCGTGGTGGCCTTCACCTTGGGGATGAGCGCCCTCACGGCCAGTGGCTGGCCTCTGAGCCCTAAGATGTGAAGCTAGGACTATGTGCATGTGCTCAAACATTGGCCCCACCTTCTCTGGAACCCATGTGTGAAAGGAAGAAACGAGAGCCCAGAGCTTGGCACCCAGCAATGCCCTAACTCTGTTTCCCTTGTCACAGGTGCAGGGTGAAGTATGAGTACAGACAGGTAGAGGCTTGTTTTCCTGGAAACACAGGCTCAATGCCGGGACGAAATGTCAGGCAAGGAGGGGGAGTCCCTGCATCTCCAGGGAGGAGCATGGAGCGGTGGGCAGAGCCAAATTTTATGGCAGCTGTACAGGTGGGTAGAGGGGAAAGCTTACAGATACCAGACAGTGAATGACAAATGTGCACAGACGAGTGTGGGAGCAAGAGACTGGTATAGAGACAGAGAGGCAGAAGGTATGGCTGTGGGTGAGCAGGATGTTGAGCCAAGCCCGGCTCCGGACAGAGACAGTGGGACAGGGCAGAACCAGACAGACAGAATGCCATGGTGGTAGGAACCACTGTCTGCACCACACCAGGGCCAGGGGGAAATGACGTGGGCTGCTGTGATTTCCAGCAACCGAGACTGGTTTCGGGACGGGATGCCTCCTCCTGGCTGTACATGAGGTTGAGTCCAGGGCTTTCCAGCTTCTACTGCCTACCCCAACCCAGACCAGTTAGATCGGGATCCCTGCAGGTGGGCCTGACAGTGGTGATCTCAAATCTCCAGGAGGTTCCTAGACAGCCAAAATTGAGAACCACTGGTGGAGGAGTCCTGAGAAGGAGAAGAGGAGGGCCAAGGTCCCTGCTGTACCCGTGGGAGGTGCCTGGAGGCAGGCTTGCCCTCCCTGAGTGCCTGAGCGCTTTCCTTCTGGAGAATTTTGTACACCATGCTAAGGTGGGTACACTTTATCCAGAAGTCAGAGAGCCATTGAAGGGTTTTCAGCAGGGAGTGAGAATGGAGTTGTTTGTGTTTAGATGCCCCTGCTGGATGGTAGGAGTGAACTGGTAGAGGCCGAGATGAACTCCTTCCCAGGATCTACAACAACGTCAGTACAGAAAACCCATGTCCTGAGCACCCACTGAAGGAAGGCCATCCCAGAGTGAGTTTCCCGGTTGGTTATCTTAGGATGGTCCGGATGTAGGAATGCTGTTCCCCAGGAGCTAATGGCCCTGCCAGAAGGGTCTGTGAAGAGACCCCCACATTCCCCAGACTCTCCAAACAAGGAAAGTACACTGAGTGGTTCGGGGCAGCTGCAGTCCCATGGGAGCTAGAACATTTGTGGGCACCATATCCTTGGTGATCCTCCTAACTTACTCTTTGTCATATAAAATGCAACATCGATAACCCAAGTCTGATGATCCCACAGGCAATGTGGACTTTTTGTTTTCCTCTTTTCAACACTTTTGTGGGGACCCAGATCCTTCTGCCGTATATTTTGTCTCTGGCTAGTGGGAAACAGAAGAAATTCAACACATCCTCACCAAAATATTCTTTATTATCAACCACTTCGCCAGAGAGTTCAGCCGAAATCCAGGACAACACGCGTGTGTGGTGGGTCTCTAGGTCTTTTCCTGGTGCATTAGAGACAAAACAATTAGGCAGCTCTCCTGCCCAAGACAAGCCTCAGACAAATGGGATTCCATCTTGCTTTAAAGACCTTTCAGAAAAGGTTTCGATCACTCTCAGTGGTGCCTGATTCATCACTGCGTAATGAGAATTTTCAAGAAAACAAAACAAAACAAAACAAATCTAGTCTTCAGTAAAGAGACTTTTTAATCAAAACAATTACAGCAACAAAGAGAATGCTGGGAGCACAAGATCTGCAAGTGTCTCACAAGTCAGGAGAAAAGAATTTGCCTTTATGGGGGGGGGGACAGAGCCTAGAAAAGTCAGAGGAGAGGGACGGGATGAGCAGGTGGGATCAGACAGGTGAGCCAGAAATGTGTCTCCTTATGGTCAGCTGATTCCAGGAAGAGCTTCAAGGAAGGTTGTTCTGCTTTCCCAAGATTCCTAAGCTCTCAGGTCTTGGGCAAATGGAACCTGTGTAAAGGAGGGTAGGTTACCTAGATTAGGTAAAGTCAATTTACTGGCATTTCCTTCTGATTGATGTACAGGAGAAGCAGTTCCGCTAATCATTGATTAGAAGAAACTGAGATTTTGGAGGGAAAGTGTCTGATTTGTTTTAGGTTACATGTGTTATATTTGTATACATACAGAGGTATATGGAGAATATATATAATATATAGCTTGTAGAGTGTAGAGTATGTTCACTACACATTTTGAATAAGTACACTAGAAAATACCAAGGAGATTATAAGAAGAATAATAAGAAGGAAAAGATGACAGGTGCATTTTTGAGAGATTCCCTATAGTGTCTCCCTAAGATCTTGGCATGCAGAAATGCTGGGATAGAATTTGTGTATGTTTCTGGGCAGCATCATTGGGTCACACTGCTTCCTCCTCACCCCCTGACAATCCAGTAGCCTTTGGCCCAACCTTATTTCAGCAGGCCACAAGCATCCTCATGCCCACCATGACACATAGCCAAGATTGGACTGGGGAAGAAACATCAGCACATTCCTTACCCAATTCTACTTACCACTGGGTCACCCTCGTAATATATGTCAAAGGGAGAACCCCCAAAGGGAGTTTCTTTTTCATATATTATCATTATGATGTTGGCTGAAGATTGAAAATGGAAATTTAAAGCTTCACACATCATCCCATATCTGATATTTCCTGGAAGCCCATCGGTTATTTCCAAAGTCTCTGAATAACAAGTGAGGCCATTGGGACCGAAGGAAAGGCATACATCAGCTCTTGGAATCACTGGCCCTCCAGCAAGCAGACTCAGCAGGGATGAGACCCCAACATGAGCTTTGCTCACGGGAGGTGCCAGACCTGACGGGGACAAGGGAAGGAATGTCATTCATTCTTCTGAACTGAGGACAGCCCCCCAGGACACTCCCAGTTCTACAAAAGAACCTCCCTGCCGCCTGAGCTGCAGGTGACCTCAAAATCACCTAGCAGACTTACTTGTGATCTGGGATGCCAACATAAAAATTTGGGGTCAGGAGCCACTAGTCCATGGGGCCCCAGAAGCGTCAAAATACAGCCAACACTGTGGTATGTTTCCCTCAATAATGCCCACTGTGGCAGGCCACGGGGCCCAGACATGAGTGTATGCTCGCCATCCTGGTTTCTAGGTTTGACTGTTTGGCAGGTGGACCCAAGCGCCACAAGCCGACCTCCACAAGAAGCAGAGGTGAGGGGCAGCCATCTCTGTCTCCCATGAGGCAACTTGGACTCCTGCTCACACTCCTGCTCAGTTCACCCACCTCCATCTTCTCTTCAGGATCTGATTTCCCACCCGCCATCCTCACATGGCCACCAGCATACCTCACACAGGAGTGAGGCTAGAGCCTCTCTGGTCTAGAACAAGACAAGGAGGCATACTCTACCCCTTAGCTAGTTTGCTCTTGGTCAGCCTGAGTCCTTCTTTGGAGGCAGGAAAGTCAGATCCAAAATCAATCTTTAAAAGGTTGAAAAGACGAGGCACCTGGGTGGCTCAGTCAGTTAAGCGTCTCCCTATGGCTCAGGTCATGATCCCGGGGTCCTGGGATGGAGCCCCCAGTCAGGCTCCCTGCTCAGTGGGGAGTCTGCTTGTTCTTCTCCCTCTACCTCTTCCACCCACTTGTGCTCTCTCTCACTCTCTCTCAAATAAATAAAAAAAATCTTTAAAAAGAAATAAATAATATAAAATAAAAGGATGAAAGGACGATAAGGGGGAAATTTAAAAAATAATGCATCCCTTTGACCCTTAGAGAAATGCCTTCCGCCTTCATCCCTGGGACATGGTTCAGGTAGGTGGGCAAAACCCTAATTTTGAGGCAGCCATTGCTAAGTTATGCTTCATCCCATAGAACACATATATAACCTAGTGGGAGTCCTGACCCCACAGCAGGTCATGGGGGAAAGGGCCCTTAGTCACACAGAGTACATCATCGGTCTCAGCCACCAAGCAGCATCATGATACAATGTGAAGACCCTATGCAGCAGGCACAAGAGTCTGGAAGGAGTGGAAGATGCATCCAGGCAGAGGGGATTGGGTGAGCAAAGGCATGGAGGTGCTGAATGGTCTGTCGTGCCCAAACTCAGTGGGGGTGGCTCTGCCAAACAGGGGACAAAGGGCAGAAGTGGGTAGAAGGGAAGAGGGACAGCGCAGTGATCAGGGGGCAGGTGAAAGCCATGCCAGGACAGCAAACTTTATCCTGAAGGCAGAGGGCCATGGGAGGGTCTTCAGCCAGGGGTGAGAATGGAGTCAGAACATGTTTCAGATGTGTGGCACGAGGTGCAAGGTGAACTGGAAGAAGACAAGTCAGACTACTTCCCATGAAACTATATCAACATCAGCAAAGGAATCTCATATCCTGAGCACTCGCTTAAGGACAGGAAATTCCAGAGAAATTCTGTAACCAGCTGGCAATTCCATGAACCAGGAATAGGAATTTTCCAACCAGAAAAAGTTGGAGATCCTGCTGGAGATACTGATGAAATTGCACAGTCAAGATAATCTACAAGAGAGGAAAAGGAACTGGGTCCCCAGAAGCAGCATCAGGCCAATGAGGGGCCAGACCCAGCAACGTTGTTGACCTTGATGATTTCCTGGTTCCCCCAACCACAGCCCAACACGCATGACCCAAGTGGATGACCCCCAAACAAGGTGCCTTTTTGTTAACTCTGTTCGGTATTTATCTGGACCAGGGTCCAGGACTACAGTTTGATTTGGAAGCCTGTAAAGAAGTCATTATACATCTCTTCACCAAAACAGTCTTTGTCAAAAACACCATGGCCAAGTTGCAGAGCAGAGAGGCAGCTCAAACACATCACTCATGCCTCCCTGAACCCCTCTTCCTGGCGCAGGCCCAGGGCAGCGCTCATGGGCAGCCCTCCTGCCCTGAAGACAGACGGCCCAGTGCTCAGGTGCACGGGAACCCGCTCATTGTAAAGACCTGCAGGCAAGCGTTACAGGGCCTCGGACAGAGGTGCCTCAGGCTCGAAATCTGTGAGTGAGAAGAAAAATGTCACCTTCCCCTGGGGTGTTAGGATCAAAGGTGTTCACGGTGGTAATCCGCCCTGCCAGTACCTGGACCGGGAAATCATTAGGAAATGAGTCCACCCACAAGTAGCCTCCATCAGTAGGAAACGCTTCTTCCCTCTGACTTGCACCCCTCATGCTCCAGTCCTTCCCCTGCCAACAATGCCCTCATTTCTGACATGGAAGGTGGGGAAGCCCTCCAGGCTCCAGGCCTCTGGAAGAGGCTCCATTCTCCGGTGACAGGTGCTCAGAGAGGCAGCTCCTTCAGGAGCCCTGTGAGTCTGTGCAGAGGGCGGGCCAAGGAGGCTTCCTGGACTGTGAGGCACACGCCGCAGCTGGGGACAGGGACCATGGAGGGAGCCTGACAGGTCAGGGGAGGGGAAGTCAGGGATGGAGAAAACTGAAGCAGACTGGCAGGTTCAGCCGTGCCAGAGCTTTTGGACAAGAATGGGTTCCTGAAACAGAGACCCCAGCCCATCTTTGTGGGAGGAGGGAAAGGGGAAAAGCACACTGTCTGCACTTACCTTCTGGCTGGGCAGCTGAATGCAGAGTGGCTGAAAGACACCAAAACAGAGAAACAGATGAAAACTGGAAGGTACTGGGAGTCAAGGCTCGAGAAGGGGAAATGTGCCCCCCTGGGAAGAGGAGCCAGGCGCCAAGGGACGGTGCTGAGCCCAGACAGGAGAGACTGTCACCTCCTTGTCCCTGGGGCGAGCCTGGCCCCACCCAGCAAGGGCAGAAAGAAGGACTGGCATTAGCATTCAACCCAGAGCGCATTCTGAAGATTTCTGCCCGATTGGCAATTCCACTCCATTCCAGTGAATGTTCCCACTGGGGCCACAAGAGAGAAGTGGGTCCTGAGGAGGGCAACCACCTCTGCTGGTTAATCCACGAGAGTCCGGGGCAACTGGGTGGCTCAGTCAGTTAAGCATCTGTCTCTGGCTCAGACACGATCCCAGAGTCCTCGGATCGAGTTCCGCGTCAGGATCCCTGCTCACAGGGGCGTCTAATTCTCCCTCTCCCTCTGCCCCTCCCCCCACTCATGTTCTCGCTCTCTCTCTCAAATAAAAAAAAAAATCTAAAAAAGAAAAAAATCCATGAGTTTCCAGCTTCAGACTGAAATCCCCTTCTCCTAGGAACCCCTCAGGCCTGGACAAAGCACGACAATTAGTCACCCTAGGGTGACCTATTTTCTGTTAATCCTGTAATGTGACCATGGTCACTTTGATGTTGGAGCAAACCAATTGAATAACATTTATGACCTAGAAGAAATGAACCATTTGACTGATGGGAGTTCCCCTGTATCAGGTGGCTGGGTTAGGTGCTTGGATCCAGGAGACCCAACAGCAATCACTTGGCCTCCCACGCGTGGCCTGCACCGGGGCTTCTCATCACGATGTGACATGGGGGGCCCAGCACAGCCTAGGAAGCAGACAGCCTGGGTGACAGTCCTGTGGGAACAAGACCTGATGGCGCTGGGCAACTTGGTTACTCTCCATCAGCCTCAGTCCACTCATCTGTAAAATGGGGATGTCCACAGGAACTGCCTAAAAGGGTCTGGAGGACAATCCACACATAGCATGGCTCAGGGCCCAGCACAGCCAAGCACTCCACAAAGGTACCTGTCACTCTCAACATTGTATGACATTCATTTCACTTCCTAAACTCCATTTTATTGCTTTCTTCTATACACTGGATACCAACACAATGCTCTAGAGCCTCTCACACACAGTACACTGTGAGTCCATCTCCAGCTGTCACTCCTGGGGGAGGCAACATTGCCAGTGGGGGTCCATGGGTCAGGGAGGACACAGGACACTAGGGTGCCCTCCAACTCTGCCTGGGAAGATCTAAGCCATGGTTTGCCAGAAAGCAGACCTCAAGTGCAGAACCCAAAAACCTCCCTGTCATTTCGAGTGACATCTCCGGACTGGACCCACATCTCCCATGAGCTTCTCTGCTCTAGATTCTTAGGTCCAGGCCTTGCACCACGCCCCTGTAAGAGTCCAGGACTTGTCACCCTAACGTTGCCAATTTGGCCTATTGATGAATCTGAGCTGAAGGCACTTGAGAAACAGCAGAGACAGGAAGGGCTCTGATCCACGCCCTTCTACCTAAAAACTGTCCATGGAATTTCCCATGGGAATGGCAGCCTCCCTGTCCCAGGGTCAGAGGCACCTACCTGCTCATCACCACTTGTGGGGGCCACAGATCCGTAACTGTGCACATGTGACTGAACTCAGCTCTTGCACCATTCCCTAGACAGCTCAGGCCCAGGGCCACTAATCCCCAACCCCTACCAATACCCTTTATCTGGTCATTTCTTGAGGCAGGTGTCCTTTTATGCCCAAACTACAGGAACATGCTGCTCTGGCCACTGCGTGGGGTCTTCATTTGTATGAGAAGGCCCTCATGGACAGGTACAAAGATTTAAGAAAAACGTCTATGCTTCTCTCCCACTAATGCCTTAGGTCAGGGTAGAGAGGGTAAAGAGGGTAGAGAAAATAAGTTTCTCCCCTATTCCTCAAACATACCTAATCAAATAACACCTCTGGCTCTAAGATGAATAATCACCAGAGTGGCTCTGTGTTTTCAGAAGGAGTTGCCTTCTATTGATAAAAGCTTTACTTCGAAAAGACCTGCATGATTCTGTCTCTTCAGGACAGCCCTGTTGAGTGCAACTCCTCTACAGCTGAGGATCAGACAGGTTGGACCCCTCAGGCAAGGTCTCGCAGCACTGAGTAGTTTTTGCCTTCAAGCCTGGACACCTGCCTCTTTTCCTGGGAGCTGCCTTTTTGTGTGCTGCTGACACTGGGGAGGAAAAAAAAAAAAGCAAGGGTATCAGATCAGCCCCTCAAGCCAGATTTACTAGTTTCCCATGATCTGTGTTGAAGGCCCTGTAGATAGTGTTGAAGGGCTGAGACTTTACCCGTTATCTCTGTATGGACCTGTGACAGGCCTCCCCAACTGGACCAATAATCTTTAGGCAGAAGAGGGCAGGCAGAGGTGCAGAGTGGTGTCTGCAGAAATCTTGGAAGGAGAGCAGAAGAGAGTGCCTCGTGACAGGGCAGCCCTTCAGATGATATGGACTAGAGGCAGGGGGAGCAGAGGGAGAACTAGCCCAGGTAGGAGTGGCTGGGTGAGGGCAAGGGAGAGCAGAAGGAACAGGCAGAGTATGGAAGGAGGAGCTGCAGAGAAAGGGGACAGACGGGGAGAGACAGAGAGACAGAGAGAACCAGGGAGAGACAGGGGTTTCCCTGTGAAATGGATGCCCCTCTTCTTCTCCTGGCATCCAGAATCAGAGTAGGTCTCTCTGGGCGTGGAGTGCAGCCCATGGCCAGGCCTTTGTAGGGCTGGTGACTGTGCCCCCTCAGGGCTTGGGCCCCTGCTGGGAGCTGGTGTTTTCTGCCCTTTATTCATGAAGGTGCTGTTGCTGCCATGCCCGCCAATCTGGGGCAGATGCAGACACACCCACATGCTTGGGCCTCTCCAGGGCCCCCTGATAACCTGATGGATGCCCACTCTGACTCAGGTCAAGCCAGGGTCCCCCCTCCAGCCCCCGCCCATAGTCACATACCTGAAAACACTATCAACCCAAGCCAGCTCTGAATCACTGCTGGTAAGTCCGGGGGGAGCTCAGAGCTGGCCCCCAGAAGATCCCATGGTCAGTTTGCTTCAGATAGGAGAGGGGCTAGGAGGCCCGTAGGAGAGGGGCACAAGAGCCCAGAATTGTGTAAGAAGCAGGATGGCATCAAGCCAGGGTCATGGCCAGTTTTGCTTCCCTCCTCCTCCTCTAGCCTAAGGCCGAGGGCTGGCAGTTTGTTGGAGAGCGTCTGGCACACTGTCACCCATGGGGCTTCCAAGATGTCAACAAGAAAAGGGCTCAGAACCTCTCAGCTGAGAAGGAGAGCAAAGAGAGGCGCAGGGGAAAGGGGCTGCTTGGCCGTAGTTACCTGCGCTGAGCAGCAAGACCCAAGGGAAGAGCCTCATCTCAGCAGGCCTGGCAGCAACCTCAGGAGTGAGGGTGGCTCTGAAGGCCTGAGGTTATATAGACACAGCTCCTGAAATCCGATCCCCTGCCCTCCCTCTGCTGCCAAGGCCGGCAGTGCCCCAGGAGCCCAGGGGGCCCTGAGATTTCCTTGCTTCAGGGTTAAGCGTGGGGACCTGCTCACCACCCCTTATCTTCCTTAGCCAGGTTCACTGTCTATTGTCCACTGTCTATTGCTCTAGTCCCATAAAAATGTTGCAACAAAGAACCACAATACCATTGGTGTACTAGGTATCGATGCATCCATACATTATGGAATAACCTGTCACTGCTTTGTAAGTTTAGGTCATGGTTTTACCCTGAAAATGTTTGGGGTTTCTTTTCTCAATATTACATAGTTTTTTAAATATTATCCAAGTTGATAGAAATAGCTTTAGGTCCTTCAT
Source organism: Callorhinus ursinus (assembly GCF_003265705.2). NCBI lineage: Eukaryota > Metazoa > Chordata > Mammalia > Carnivora > Otariidae > Callorhinus > Callorhinus ursinus. The sequence goes on along the minus strand of NW_027397217.1, from coordinate 181,298 downwards.
TTGAACGCTGAAAGTATTTCGTTACACAACACATCTAAATTCACTTATCCACATTCCTGTTAAGGAACAATTATGTTGTCACTGATTATTTGTGAATGGTAGAAGGGAAGATACTAATTTCATTAGCTCTGTGTGGACTTCCAGTTGTCCTTCTGCCACTGGTCTAGCTGTCTCTCCTTGTGCCAATAATTCGATAGGCTAATGACCACGCTGTGTAACTGTCCTTAAAGAGCAGCAGGTGCATTTTCCCTTCTGTTGTGTGATTTGTGTTCCTTCTCAAAATCGTCTTGGCTATTCTTGACCTTCGTCCTTCCATATGAGCTTTGGATTATCTTGTCAAACTCTAGGAAATTTGGAATTGTTTGGAAGTGCATTAAGTCAGTAGATTTCTTGGAAAGAAGTTGACATGTTTATAGGATCAAAGCTGTTGACCCATTAACACTTATGTCTCCCCATTTCATCACATTTTCTTTTCTTTCAAGACTTCTTTCCATGGAAACCTGATACAGTAATTTGTTATTACAATCAGAAGCATTATTTCCTTTCACACATGGACCCATCAACCCTAATCTAAATATTCATATAATTTCTTAAATATTGTGACACAATTCTATACATGTCTCAGTGCTCATCAAGTTCAGTGTACTCCTAATTCCCTTTATCTATGTCCCCCATCCCCTCGGGCAACCACCACTTTTTCTCTGTAGTTAAAAGTCTGGTTCTTTCTGTTTATCTCCTTTTTTGTTTGTCTGTAGTTTGATGTAGATGATCTTAGATTTTCCATGTTTACCATATTGGCTGAAAATAAGAATAGTTTCCATTCTTCCTTGTCAATTCCTCAAAGCCCTTTGTCTTTTTCTTGTGCGGAAAAAAAAAACTACAGTGACTACAGCCTCCGATATAATGTTGACTAAAGGTCATGCAGGAAATTCCATCCGCTCTTAATTTTAATGGAATTGCTTCCATAGTTTCACCCATAAATTCAGTGTTTGCCGGAGGTTTTTTATAGTTGGACTTTGTGGCACCGAGCTCATTCCTTTTAACGACTAGTCTCTAAGAAGTTTTTTTGTCACCATCAGGGCTATTGAATATTGTTGAATTATCTTTCTAATCCATTGAAGTGTCAATATGAGTTTTAGTGTTTATCCTGTTAACCTGAGAAATGACACTGGTCGATGTTCTGATTTGAAGTATATTTGCATCCTTACGATAAATCTTTAGTTTTTAATGTTTTTTTTACACTACAAAATTCAATTTCTGAAAATTCTCTCTAATCAATATTATTTATCCTATGTTTACATCTATGTTCATAAATTAGATTGCTTACAATTTCCTCCCCTGTACTGCCCTTGTCCTTTACTCACATGAGATTAGAATTGTATCAGATTGTTCTACATTTGTAAAATGAGTTGGGTAGCCTTTGGGTTGCGGTAAGAGATTTCAAATACGATGAAGATGATGAAACACTGTGATATTTCCTTGTAAAACTATCTGGAACTACGGTTTTTTGGAGCAGAAAACTTTTGCTAACTAATTCCATTTTGTTAAGGCACTCAAGAAATACTTATTGAATCAAAGAATTGATGCATGGCTGAAAAAAGTGTTTTTAAGGAAACCTTTGGCATTACCTGTGTTTTCTTAAGAACATTTTCTTTTTTAAAAGATTTTATTTATTTATTTGTCAGCGCGCACAAGCAGGGGAGCGGCAGGGAGAGGGAGAAGAAGTTTCCCCACCAAGCAAGGAGCCCGTTGCAGGACTCGATCCCAGAACCCTGGGATCACGACCTGAGTCAAAGGCAGATGTTTAACCGACTGAGCCACTCCTGAGAACTTACCTGTTGTGACTTATTTCTCCCTTCTGACTTTGTGTTTCTTGTTACTCTTTCTCTTAAGGTCCTTATTGCAAGGGTGTCCCGTGAGAGTATTTCCTTAAAGTAGTTTTAGGTTTACCCCCTGCTGCTTCACGAGCACCAACCCACCCCCTATATCATCATGACTCCACAGAGAGGCCCATTTGCCACAAACGCTGAATTTATGCAGAAACACTATAATCAGCTGAAGTCCATAGTTCACATTAGCCTTCACTCTGGGTGGTGTACATTCTATGGGTTTGGACAAAAGTACAATGACATATATCCATCATTAGAGCATCATACAGAGAGAGTATTTTCCTTGACCTAAATATTCTCTGTGCTCTATTCATCCCTCCTCCCCAACCCATGGCAACCACTGTCTCCATCATTTTACCCTTTCTAGAAAATCCCACAGCTGGAATTGTACAATCTGGGTAACCTTTTCCAATTGGCCTCTTTCACTTAGCAATGTGCACTGAGGTTTCCTCCATATGTCTTTTCATGGCTCGATAGCTCATTTCTTTTGAGCGCTGAATAATATTCCATTGTCCTGATGAGCACAGTCTATTTATCCATTCACCTGCCCAGGACATCTTGGTTCCTTCTGAGTTTTGACAGTTATGAATAATAGCTATTATACCATCTGTGTGCAGGTTTTGGTGTGAACTTAAGCTTTCAACTCCTTTGGGTGAGTATTGGTTATATTACCATGGCTTTCACGGAAACATCATAATTCAGAAATCATGGCCACACAGTTTTAGGAACTACAATGGTTGTTTTGGAGCTCATGCTTATAAAATCCTCATTGAAAACCCAGCTTGTTACTTGCTTTACTGGGTGAGTAAGAGAGGTTAGTTCCTGGTAAGATATCTGGGAGACCATAAAAAAGAGAAAAATCCACCCAAATCTATGGCTATGACAAGAGAAGTCTGATGGCAAATCCCTGGCTTGGCTTGGTTTTCCCTTTCGTGCTCTTAGTATTGACTTGGCACGTTGTGTCATTAGGTAGGCAATTTATGATAGTTATACCTTTTTGATGTATTACTATTTTCATTATTTTAGTATTCTATATAATTTATTTGTGTACTAATACCATATTATTGATATTAATATTTCAAATTCATCACATTTCAGGGGCAGAACGATGGGTTGTTATTTTTGTCACTTAAGTTTCAACCTTCTATGCTTTTGTTTTAGGCAAATAAGGAGGAAAGTAGAATGTAGCTAGGGTTTTACAAATTCCTATACAATAAATCATGCTTTAACCGTTTTTATTGCAGTAGAATGCACAGGCAAAAATGCATTAAAATGTGTAAATATCTTAAGTGAGCAGCTTATTTCCAGCATTCGAGAATTCGCATAATGACCACTTGCAGTCCCTGCACCACCTCCCCCGTGGGGAGCCATTATTCTGGCGATCAACAGAGTAGACTTGCCTGGTTTGTACTTTCTGTCCATGGGATGTGTCAGTAGGTACTCCTCTACATCTGGTTTCTTTCATCCAGTATTATGTTTCTGAGATTCATTCATGCTCTTCCATTAGCTGTACACCATTTATTCTCCTTGGTGCACAGCATTTCATTGTGTGAATGTAACACAAGTTTTTCGCCATTTTCCTCTGCATAGCAATTTGCGTAGGTCCAGTATTCTGCAAAATAGTGCTGTCGTAAATATTCTGACCCATATCTTGGTGTGACCAGAAGAAAGCATGTCATGGGGTAGATGGCTGGGGGTATTTAGGGGGTATGCCCTATTTCATGTGTACAGACACTGCCACACAGCTCCCAAGTCCCTATACCAGTTCCTGCTCCTAACAGCCTATATAATAATGTGTTTTTTAAGAGATTAATATAATCCACTGACTTTCACTATGAGAACTTACCTGTTGTGACTCATTTCTCCCTTCTGACTTTGTGTTTCTTGTTACTCTTTCTCTTAAGGTCCTTACTGCACTGTTCTCTGCTGTCCTCTCTAAGCAGCAGCCCAGGGCTGAGCACTCCCATTGCCCGGGGACAGGGACACACACCGCCCCCCCAGGACTCCCTCACTCACTCTTGGACCTTCGGCCTCTGGAACATTCTGTGACTCAAATGTTTGTCTATTTAGCAGGCATGCTGGTCCTCATTTCAGAGCATGGACAGCATAGGATCCTGACCGCACAAAAACGTAGGGTCCCAGAGAAATGGAACCGTGACCTGGAGGTGGTCTCAGGCCAGAGAGCCTAAGCTGGGGCTAAGAGGCTTCAGACTTCCCCTTGGCAAAGAGGGGCAGGAGAGGGACTGGGGAGCGGGGCTCAGGCACGGGGACATGTGCTGTGACTCTCTGTCTTCTGGGCCGCAACCCCCACCTCCTGCCTCACTGTCCCTGACCTGTCTCGATCAGCACGTGGGCTCCTTCCCCATCCCAGGGGCCCAGAGCAGGCCTGGTCCCACCACCATGGCCCATCTGGGCTTCACGTGGGCCCTGTTTTCGTCAGAGCCTGTGCAAGCTCCGAGGGCTCTCCTCGCCCAATAGCTTCCGATGCCAACCCTCCTGAAGTGCAGGTGCTTCTCCCAGGATGTGATGCTGTTGGAGGAATCTCAACACAGTGGAGAACGCTGGAGGGGTTTCCAAGCTCCAGGAGTCCCTTTCCTGGTTAATGTGGGCATGGTGGGTTCGGAAATATTTACTCTCCGCCGATGGGCATAGTCCTGAAACGTAGCCTGATTTCTGCCTTAAGGCCTTTTGATGTCAGACCTCCCACTCTGGCCAATGTCCCCGATGAGCGTGACATCACTGAGCACCGAGTTGGGAAGGGACTTGCGGCCTCTCTCCTGTACGTACAATTTCCACCAGATACAATCATAGAAAACCCCTCAGGGAAAGATAACAATAGAATGGAGTCAAATAACGATGAAATGATGAGTTTGAGTATAATTACCTTTGTTTTGGATGCAACTGATTTAACTGTATTAATGTATTAAGTTCCTACCATTTAATTTTTCCTAATGGCTGTGATTAACTGCAGACTTGCAAATTTCTGAAAAGGCAGCACCCCACTGTAAGCCAGCTGCCCTGAGCTGACTGCCTCTCTCAGGGGGCATGCAGCAAGGCTACCTCTCCCCTGCACACATACCGGTACCCATGTCCCAGCAAACACAGTAATCAAGAGGAACCTCGGGTCCAACCCATGGTCCCCTGGAGCAACTATGAGCTGAGACTGTCCCTGGGTGGCACACACTGGAAGCTCCCCTGATCAAACCTGTCTGGAAGTGAGCCTCCACCTTGGGCAGAACCCTGTGCTGGTCATTCTGAGGAGCCTTGAGCCAGGGACAGGACTGAGGTGCGGACTCCAGGGGGCTGCTTGTTAGCAGGGAATCTGGGTAAATCGGGACATACCCACCGCTCTGTTGCTTGAGATCCAGATCGGATTCTGTTTTCTTACAGATAGGGAGAGGAGGCAGAGACAGCCCTTCCCTGGGGTATTTGTTAGAGCAAAAATATGGACGCGCTTCCTCTAATGGACAACCACTGGCATCCAGAGGGACCAAAGTAACAAGGTCCCTAGAAGCAAAAGGCCTTAAGGCATCACTGTGTCACTGTGTCGCCCTCTCGTGTTCACAGGAGGAATGAATGGCAAGAGTGTGAGCCCGGAGAGGCGGCTCCTCTGGGAGGGCCTGGGAGGCAGGCTCTGTTCCCCGAAGGGGAAGGAGACAAACCCAGGACAGGTGACGTTGCCTTGCTGTTCTCATGGCCACTGGGGCCTAGAGGTCTGGGGTGTCAGCATTCTGCTGAGGATGGAGCTGAGGGTCAGTGAGTGGGCTCTGAGCAAGTCCTGAAGGTGCATGGAGCTTGGAGGAGCTGTACCCCCAGGTAGAGCGAGTGGTCCCAGGGGGCCCAGCCGGGGTGTTAATGGGGTGTGGACATCACAATAATCCATGAACGTGATGAAACATAATATCCCGTCCCTCTCACACTGTGCTGAACTTGGTTATGTCCAGATATACGAAATAAAACTAAAAAATCCTCAATAATCTTCATTTCAAGTATCTTAGAGAAGGTGAAAGGCTACCCAATGCATTTTACCAACTTATAATAATATAATATCATTTGAGTAGTGGCAAGAACAGCACAGGAAGAAAACCTTATGCAATCTAATTTTTAGCACAGATGCAAACATAGGAAAAAGCAAAATAGAATAGAATTTCAGGAAATTGTTCCTGGCCATATATAAAATATCCATCAAAAACAGGATTTATTCAAGGATGCAAGGATAATCCAAAATCAGAAAACGTATTGAAGGAGAATGGAATAATGCCATCCCAAAATATGCCTCCTTGGCATAAGCATTATTTTGAACTGATACATTTTTTAATTTTTTATTTAAATTCAATTTAGTTAACATATGGTGTATTATTAGTTTCACAGGTAGACTTTAATGGTTCATCAGTTGCATATAACACCCAGTGCTCATTCCATCACGTGCCCTCCTTAATGCCCATCACCCAGGGACCCCATTCCCCCACCTACCTCCAGTCCAGCAACCCTCTGTTTGTTTCCTAGAGTTAAGAGTCTCTTATGGTTTTCCATCCCTCTCTGTTTTTATCTTATTTTGAACTGATTATTTTTGAGAAAGTGCAGGTGCAGGAGAACCTCTGAAAACAGGAGTTACCTGCCTATAAGGGAAAATCTATATTCATAAAGGAAATGTCTATTAGAAAGGATACCTGTAACAGGAAGAGAACTACTCCCAGAGATCACTGTTTTTTTCCACTCGAGAGACTTATCTGCATGGTAAGGCAAACTTCATTTTCCGTAATTACCTCCTCTCACTTCCCCCTGAATTGCTTTCCCCTCATCCTGAAGCCCCAAACTCCTATCCCTTTCCTTGGCTAAGGACTGTATATAAGTCTCAATCATCTGGCTGTCTTTCAGGTCTCGTACATTTGTGGGCCTTCATAAGTATGTACATGATTAAATGTTTTCCCCTTGTTGATCTGTCTTATGTCAGTTTAATTCTTGGAGCAGCCATAGCACCTAGAAGAGGAAAAGGGCAAAGCTTCCTTCCCCCACGCTACGGGCACAGACAGCCGGGATGTTGGGGCAGTGTGGAGAACAGGTTTGTGTTGCCGTTTCTTCCTGCAGCTATTGGAGGAATGGTTCCTAAGGTTATAATGTTTACCTTGGACGGTTGTGAACCAGGTATTCATTAGGAGGAAAATAAAATCAGCCAACATTTTCTCCCCTCACATTATAGGTCCTTCAATGCTACCATGGTTTTGAAACCAGAACTGCTTTATAAATCATTAAAAGATTTGAATGTGTTTCAGGTTTAAGTGGAAGAAATTCTCCTCTAAGCAGAAAAGAATGTCCTATACACTCCTTTTCAGAAAGGACTGGAACATCCCTGACATGGGGGATGAGTTGAGTTGTCAGAAGCTGTGATTGAACGGATCTCAGGGCAATGGCTGGCCTGAGATGTGAAAAGCTATACAAGTCACCAGAAGGAGCGTTTGCCAAATGATAAGTGATGAGTCTCACTGGAATGGAGTGACCACCCATTGATGCATTGGGGTACTTTTGTGGAAATTAAATCTTTTGTGCTTAGTCTCTCAGGTGGCAATTAGCACAGAATACAAAAGAAAAAGAGACGCAGTCAGATAATTATTGAATCTATATAGGAATTTAGATATTTTCACTGAAAATGAAGTCTTTTGAATGGTCTGGATCTGTTTCACATGAAGAATTCTGAGGTTGTACCAAAGATGAGTGATACTTGCTCAAACTGAGGGTGAGGTTCTTTTTTGCAAAGTGAATACAAAGTAGCAGCTGGAAATAGCAAAGCACAGGCCATCATTCTAGTGTGGGTTGGGGTTTCCATGATTCGATTTTTGAAAGTCCAGTTAATAAAGCTTAAGGTTACATAAGTGAGTAAGAATCATTTCATGTAAACCCTTAGGATCAGTGTTTTCCAAGCGTTGTATTTACCCGATGTTCCTCCGGTTGTTCTTGGTATTTATCGGGTTGTTTTTTCTGAGAGCTTTGAGGGTCTTTGGAGACTCTGATGAAACAGAAAGTGAAAGCATCGATCATGCATGTTATAGGCAAGAAAATTTCTCCAACCCCCCTAGGATACCTGGGTGGGTCTAAAAACTGAACTGACTGAGACAGGTTAACAGGAGAAAAGCAGACAAATTTTGCTAAATTTTTACATGTACCTGGGAGCTTTCACAAGAGGATGAAGACCCAGAGTTACCAGAAGTTACCAGAGCAGGAAGTTTTTATGCCTTTTAGACGGACCGTAAATTTGTGAAGATTTGACAAGACAAAGGGGTTTGTGTGAGGAGCGGTAAAAGGTGAAGAAGCAAGTAGGAAGATAAGGGTGAGCTTCATGAGTTCTGTTTATACAGATTTGTTGGCCCCAAGTTCCTTATCTCTGGTGATAAAGGTATTTCCTTTCTTCTGGTACAGGGAGGGTACCTTTCACGTGGGAGTTTGATGACCAGTTTCAGAGAAGGAGGGCAAGGAAAAAACGTCATCAGGCGTTCTGGTGAACTCCCTGAGTGGTCCTCACAGAAAGAGATGTAAAATTTGTCTAAACACGAGCCACGGTGGCATTTCTCTGAAGTTTATGTCACGTCGTCGAGCTGTAGCTTGCATGTCTTCAGAAAAAGAGCAGTTTTAGTTCTGAATGATTCCAAGTCAGAAGGGTCAGAGAATAATTGGAAACATCAATTTGGGGAGGTGTAGCAGATAGCAGAAGAAACTAAAAGAATTCAGGACTGAGTCCAGCTTACAGGTACATAACAAAATCTTAAATGCAATGAATGAGACTGGGATCTACCACCTATATGGGTGTGCTACAGATTTCCATTAAAATATAATTTTCCCTCTATAGTTACCCCCATTTCTCTCAGAGATAATCAAAATACGATTTGCAAAATAAGTCTAGTCTCATTAAACATGGCCTGATTGGGCGCCTGGGTGGCTCAGTTGGTTAAGCAACTGCCTTCGGCTCAGGTCATGATCCTGGAGTCCCGGGATCGAGTCCCACATCGGGCTCCCTGCTCAGCGGGAGGTCTGCTTCTCCCTCTGACCCTTTCCCCTCTCATGCTCTCTCTCTATCTCATTCTCTCTCTCAAATAAATAAAATAAAATCATTAAAAAAAATAAAAAATAAAAAAATAAACACGGCCTGATTATTTACATAAGTGCAGCAAGAATAGTGGCGACCATATAAGCTCTTTTTAATCTGTTTTGCTGGAACTTTTTATGAAGAATCTCAGACTAGATTTTTTTTTTAAGATTTTATTTATTTATTCGAGAGAGAGAGAATGAGAGATAGCACGAGAGGGAAGAGGGTCAGAGGGAGAAGCAGACTCCCTGACAAGCAGGGAGCCCGATGTGGGACTCAATCCAGGGACTCCAGGATCATGACCTGAGCCGAAGGCAGTCGCTTAACCAACTGAGCCACCCAGGCGCCCTCAGACTAGATTTTTAAAGCCTCTCAAGGCTAAGAAGCCAAGCCAAGGACTCGTCATCAGATTTCGTCTATGATACCTATAGATTTGGGTTAACCCCTCTCTTCTTGAGATCCCCAAGATACGCTGAGGGTCTTGGGCCTGCCTGGAGGTGACCTTCCTTAGAACCCTGTAAACGAGGTATCAGGCCAATTTTTTTTTAAGGGGCTTTATTGGCTCCATAGAGTCAACCTTAGTTTTTAAAGCTGTCTGGTCATACCTGATTCATGCATATTCTCAAATATGACATTCCAGTCAAAGCTTTGATGATGTACCAGTGTTTCCAATTGTGATCTTAATAAGGAGAAGAGATTTTTATTGAACTTACACAAATAACTATATTGCCACAAAAACAAGAATGCTCACTAAGAATTCCCAAATGCTGGAGGGATTAGGTAGGGAGAAAAAGTAATTGTTTCATTTTCGTTCACAAAGGTAAATTTTACCAAACTGCTCTAAGTCATGAGTAGCTTAAGAGAAGAGAGTGGGGGGAAAAGTCTTCTTAAATCTGGAAAACAAAATATTAAGAAACTAGTGATATTTTAAAGCAAAAGTCATAATAATCACCCTCAGGGCTTTATGCAGTCCCACGTAATTAATTCTTGTTGGTCTTGCCCTTTTGTTATCAGTTTTATGAATCCAGATTTTCCCTTAGAGTTCTGGAAATTCTCACCCAGTTCGGTGGTATGATCTTAAAGTTATCAGAAGCCTCTACTTGTCAGAGCCCCTTCCATGAGTCTTTTTGAAAGTGGAGCACTTTTGCAAGAGCATCAGAGTAAACCAAGAATAGTAAAGGACAAGATTTAAATGACAAGATTTAAAAATAGGCACAGTTGAAGATCTGATGAGAACTCATCACAATGCAATTGACAAGGAAATTTGATCATTTTTGCGACATACAACATTTTAAGTTAATAACTAGAATTATGACTAATATCATTATCCCAGGACAGATTTCTAGGAATGCCGTATAATTTTCTAGAAAACTTGTATTAACCACATATCCCCATCCCAAAGTAACCTAAAAAGGTCAGACATCACTTCTTATTTGACAATGTTTCCATGCAATTTAACATGTCAAATAAACCTAACTAGTTCAATATCTTCCTTTTCATAAAGAGAGAGAACAAATGCTTTTAAGTTTTTTCCAGGAGCTCTCTAGAAAAGTCCAAGTCAGTTCAAGTTCACAAAGACTTCCCCAGTCCATCAGATATTTTGCCTTTGGGGGGCGCACTGTGCTGACAAAATCACTGTAACCATCTTTTGCCACTTCCCCCGCAACACGCCAACCAAGGGTGGGGGAAGCTTAGGGAGGACTATTTGCTTCATCTTATCAGTAAAGCCCAGATACATTAAGCACTTGGTGACCTTTGTTTGCCTCTGGGGAGGTGACCTTTAGGCTGAGACAAGGATCCCGAGTAGTGAGCACGATAGAGTCACTCCCATCAAGCAGTGATGTAAGCCGCCAACAGCAGTGAGCGGAGGGATATCGCTCAAAGAGAGTGTGCTGGTGGTAAACTGATCATCAGCAAGGCCAAGAGAGCCAGGAAGGACCAGGAGCTGAGAGTCACTAGAACCAGAAGAGGTCTGGAAGGACTAAATATGGATTAAACTTTGAGCAGGGAGGACTTTTGCAGCAAACTGTCAACCTCTCAAGACGCCGACCCCCCTCACTGCATCAGAAGCGCCACTGACCCCCAAGCTCCTGCCCTACTGATCTGTGGACATAGAGACCTTCCGCTGCTTGAACACAATAAGCAGAGAATGCCAAGAGCCAGCCCGAACCAGACCGAGTCCTCATACCCAGGGCCACGTAGCAGGTGCATTAACTTCCCACCCTTGTAGCTTACGGGCTGATGTATGACTTGCGTTTGTTTTGGGTGACACGTATGAAGCCAAGGTACATGCGTGCTGAGATGTCCTTGCGTTTGGAACGTTAGCCTTGCTTTATGATTGCCTGAGGCTAACATCATGAAAAGACGCAGCTCGTGTGTGCACCTTCCTAGCATGTGCGCCACACCCTGGAATGTGAGCCGTAGAGTCTCCCGGTGATGCCTTTCTCTTCACCTGCCCCTGTGGCCGATGGAGTTATCCTGGAAAATGAGAGAGGGAGGAGCCTCCTGCCCAGGGCTCTCTCTCTGCTGGGAGAGCGGCTGTGGCTCTGAAAGAGCTGACATAAGCATCCCACCCCCACCCCCACCCAAGAGGAGGGGCCAGAAAGAAAGCTGGCCTTGGGCCAGGAAGCCGTGGGCCCACATGGACAAGTTCAGTGTCTTTCCAGCTGTGTGCAGATCGCTGAGGACAGAGTGCAATGAACTAAGGGATCCTTCTGTGCTTCAGATGCAGACAAGAAATGAATGCGTCCCTGTTTCTCAGATGCTGAATGTGTTGCCCCGGCTGCTGTCTGCTGGATCTGCAACCCGGGGGCACAGGAAGGCCTTCATTGGAGCTGCTGTAGCTAACCTCAGAGACCCTGCACCCCCCTCCGGACATGCCTGAAGGAGCTGTGCCCGTGACAGCCCTGCGTGCCCTGTACCTGCACTTGGCTTGATAGGGAAGGTGTGGGTCACCTGGCTGGACTCAAGAGCAGGGCCGCAAAGAGAGGAGACCAGGAATGGGTGGGCTCCACCTTCTGAGGTAGAAGCTGCGTAGCTCAGCAAGACGCGGGAAGCATGGAGCCGACCTCCAGACTTCAGGTCTGGGCAGCCTTCTCCTTGAGGAGCATTCTCTCCCCCATCTGGGCTATCGGCTGGTCCCAGCTCCAGGGACCCTGTGGGAGATGGATTGCGATCAGGGTCCCAACCATACCTGCTTCCCTGTGTCCATGCACTTTGCAGTGTGATTTTGCAGCTCTTGCTATCCAGAGATGAAGTCCATATGCCCACCCTTGCATCTGGACCGGCCGTGTGTCTCGCATTGGCCCACACCACGTGACACAGTGACGGTGTGCCAATTCTGAGTCTTGGCTCCAAGGGCCTAGCAAACATCCACTTACTCTCCTGGGTTCTGCAGTGGCCTGGGAACCAGCCTGGGCCAGCCTGCTGCGCGCAGGAAATATGTGGCCAGTCCCTCGCACGGACCCCGCTGATGCTTGTCCACCCCCGGGAGAGTCGCCTAACTGACCTGCAGGTAACTGCAGACACAAGAGGAAGCCGACTGAACCCAACCTAAATTGCTGAGCCACAGAATTACAAGCTAAATGAATGAATGAGTGTTGTTTTAAGCCAGTACATTTGAGGGTGGTCTGTTTCACCGGCAGGGGCAAAAGACACAGGTCCTGTGGCAGTGGGTGCAAAGGAGGGGTCTGCATCCCGGAAAAGCCCAGGCTGCGGGTGAGGGGGGCAGCCGAGAGCCAAGGGATGTCTGAAACCAGGAAGCCTCTGCCGGTAGGTCTTACCTGGAGGAGACCTGGAGATCCAGGGACCGGGGCAGAGCCATGGGAGTAATTAGGACCGGGACACTTGGTTACCATGGGAATAAGTAAGACTTTAATCCTGATGAGCGGCTCTGTGCGTGTACTCCTTCCAGACGCTCTCTTCCCCCGGGAGGCTGACCTTCGTCCCCTCAGTGGGATGGGCTCCCCGGGATATGAAATCCTGATTCATCAGCATTAGGTCGCCAGGGAACTCAGCTACGGGGAGGAGATTCCGGTTGGTTAAGCCCGTGATGGAGCGTTCCACTTTCTTGGTGGGCAAGAATGGTTTCCGGTCGTTTGGCTGGTGGATGAAACACTTTTTTGGTTCCTCTGACTTGAAAATTACATTCATGTTTATTTCTTGTCTCTTTGTGGCTGCGTTCTCTGCGTTGCTTCTCTCCTCTTGCTTGGTGTCACCGTAGAAATCAGCGCCCTCGTCTTCCCTCGTCTTGTCTTTCGCCTTTGGGCACAGGCCGCCTCCGGACAGAAAGGAAGAGCCCTGAAACCTCTCGATGTAGGGCAAGAGTTGCCTGTTTCTCAGGGCTCGAGCAAGCTGCATCCGTTCTATGTGCTTGATGATGGTGAGCTTCTCGCGCTGTGGCATTCTTAACTCCTCTGGGGGCACGATCACCTTTGCGGTCCATGTTTTTTCGAGGGGCCTACAGGTGGCACAGGGAGGGGAATGCTGTGTTCTATAGTCCATCGCCCGCTTGTAGTCTGAAGACAGTGATTGGAGCTCCTTGAGCATCTTCCACTCTTCCTCTTGCTTGTGAGTCAGAAGCCGTTTTGCCGCCACGGTGTGAACACCACCCAGACGCTGACAACGTGAAGGGGACTGTTAAAATCGCAACGGGACAGGAGCAGGGGCACCCACAGAAAGAATTGCCTTGTGGCACCTCTCCCCCTGTGGCTGAGAGTCTGAGCCCCTGTGCAGTGGGAAACAGGGAGGAGCTGTGGGGTCAGATCCTGTCTCTTCTTCTGGGTTGGGTTCACATCCTGTCTCTTCTTCTCTACGGTGAATTTGGAAGAATAGTACCGACTTACCGGGCATGGCGAGGCCTTACATATGAAAGCAGCTCGCACAAGGGAAGGGCTCCAGAGATGGCAGCTCCCGTCTCTCATCAGCACTCACAGCTCTGTTCCTGACCAGGACTTTGGAACAAGGGAGGATTTGCTATGCAGGTGTGGGAGCCTCCAGCAGATGCAGCCAACTCGAGGCTACTAGGAGACTTGTGTCTCCGTGGCTGGTGGGTTTTGAACCTCCTGCTCCACCCCCCAGCCTACTGCCTTGCTTCAGCGGGGCCTCCCTGTGAATAAGCTTTAGGACACTTACTAGGATCTCTTTTTCCAAGGGGGAGTATTTCCCAAGGGCAATGCGTGGATCTGATTTGTAGAATTTGGTCCATATCCTGAAAGGCAGAGAGGCAGGTAAAGTAGGACTCCAGGAAGGGTCTTTCTACTTATAGTTTTGGAGGAGGGGGAACTTAGGGCGACTCTGCATTTGTCAGGCTAGGACTCACTGTGACTGGGGTGGGCTCCTCCCCTTGGCTCGTTCTGGGGAGCGAGGCGGGGCGGGGTGGGAGAAAGGACCAGAAGCACAGCTACACTCACTCCAACGGTGAAGCAGAACACAGACCCCGTTGGCAGCATAGGGAGTCTTTATCCCGAAAGGAATCGCTCATGGTACGTATTCTGACTGGTGTTCCGTTCTTATTCCACATTCTGTCTGCAGCCTTCCTTTCTTGGGTCCTCTGTCTTCCCACCTTCTGACAGCCATTCTCCCATTCTCTGATCATAGTCCCTCACTAGGCTAGGATAGGAGGTGTCAATGCCTGGAGTTGCTTTCTAGGACTGTGTAATGGGAACCCAAGGGACAGTCACAAACTTCTCTTGCATCATAACTGACCTGCTTGGGGGCTATTGTGAGGTCTGAGTTTAGGCATCACAGGATGCCCTGGGGTGAAATGGACACTCAGTACCATGTTCCTGCTGTGCTGGAGTCCAGGGCAATAGAGCGGGCAGAGCTCGTGGCTGGAGGGACGATCTGACCACGTCACTGCCACCTACAAGCCCACAGAGACTGCTCAGTCCCTTTAGGATGAAGGCTCAGTCTCTCTCTGGTTTTCGCTTGCCTCTCCAATCTTGGTTCCTCGTGCTCCATCAAAGTCCGCTATCCGTGGCCCTTGGAACCAGCTGTTGTTCATGCTGCCCCCAGGTGTCAGGAACCTCCCCTCCCCTTGGCAACTCGCTTGTCTCTCAAGCTCACCTGCGCCTCCCCTGAAGTTTTCCTTGCGGAATAAATCACCCCTTTGTCTCTGTTCTCATAGTCTTGGTATCATTATGCTATAGTGCCCTGTCACAAATTGCCTTAGTTGTCCACTAAGTCTGTCTCTCCCTCTGCTCAAAAGGAAGTACCAACAGCATCTTATTCTTGTGTTGCTGTGGTCTAGCACGGGGCCTCGCGTAGAGCAGATGCTCAGCTTGCTGACTCAATAAGCAATTGTCCTGGGCCTCTGGCCAAAGGTGGGATCAAGAGTGTTCCCGGTGAGAGTGGACGTTGGCCCAACCCCTACAAAAAGTAATGTGACTGTATATATATTACATATATAAAACATTACAAATGCATTTACCCTTGACCCAGCAAATATGTGTGTAAAATACAATATGCACAAGGTTAGTCAACACAGCCTGTTTGAGATGACAAACCTAATGACAAACTCAAATGTCCATTACTAGGGATTGGTTAGAGAGTTATGGCCAACCATACAATGGAATACTCTGCCGCAGTAATAAAGATCAAGGGAGGAAGATCTTTATTTGTATGGAAATATCTCCAAGAAATATGGTTAAATATGGCTTTTGCATAAACGTACAAAGCAAGGTGCAAAAGAATATAAGTTGTAGACTACCTTCTAGAGTGGGAAAGGAACAAATAAGCATATATATTTGTATTTTGCATAAAGAAAATCTAGGATAATACGCACACAAAAACTAATAAGAATGGCTACTGGAGGTGGGTACCTGGCAGATGAGAAAGTGGTGGAAATGAACCCTTTCACTGTATACATTATTCTGTCTTGAATTTAGAACCATGGGAGTGTATTACCCCCTGGAAAAAATGAAAAGGAAACAGCAGCTCACGGAAGAGGACTTCCGTGTTGTCTCTGACAAGTATGGGTCCTAAAGCTTGCCTTTGACTCCACCAGGAAATTCAAAGTGGGGACGTTTAGGACGTGGTCCAGTGCTCAAAGCCATGTGAGCCAACTAAAACACAATGGTGATCCTCCCGTTCACACAAGCCAGTTCAGTTACCTGGAACAGCTCCAAACCCAGGAATCTGCAAAGAGCCCCTCTCAGCGGTAAAGAAAACGTCTCCGGCTCTGTGTTCAGTGACTCAGCCGCCTGTGCTAATGAAGGGTGACCTTGCATGAACCGCACAACACCTGACACATCATATGCACTCAACACATAGTTGTGAAACAACCAGTGAATGATATATGATGGAATATTATGTACCTACCAAAAAGCCAGTCTGGGACAAATTTCCATAACGTATTTGTGGTGTTATTTGATATTTAAAAAAGGCAGAACACAAAACTTATATAGAGGAGGATCTGGATGTTGTAAATACACAAGTATGCAAGAGGGAAACAGACAAGCAGGAAATACACAGAGACGTCAGCACTGGTTACTCTGGGCTGTGGGCTGATGGGGGATCCTCTAGGTCTGGCTGTATTTCAGCAGGCTGGTCACCTCCAGATATTTAGGAGGAGGAGCTATGGTCCCATCCCAAAATATACGGACAGGAAAGGATGCCATGGTCAGGACCCAGCTTCTCCAGACATCAAGGAAAGGGGGCAAGAAAGGGGGCACACTGCCACTCTGCCTGGGAGGGTGTCACCATGGCAACAGGTCTTCACATTGTGGGGAAACTGATGCTTCCTGCACTCAGCGCCACTAACCTGCTTGGAGCTCACTTCCTTCTCTAGCTGTCTCATTGCCATCCCCAACCTTTTTGTTGTTGTTGTTGTTTTTTAAGATATTTCTCCCCGATCATTTTTACTTCAGTTCTTATTCCTGATTGTTACGTGATTCTGTGCTCATATTTATTCACAGTCATCAACCCCATGGGCTGGCTTGTTTTCTACACTTCCTCTTCTACTGCCTGTCATTTTAATCCTCTATGTTTTACTTTCATGTTCATTTTATGTCTCTGCCTTGTAGCCTTTAACTTTTATATACATTTCTTCTATTTTTACCTACTGTATCAGTCAGGGTTGTTCAGAGAGACAGAGAAGAGAGCTTAAGGAAATGGCTTATATCATTATGGAGCTGGAAGACTGGCAGCCTGGAGACCCAGGGAAGAGCCCTGTTGCAGGTCAGGCCTGCTGCCAGAACTTCTTCTTCCTTGAGGTACGTCAGTCTTTCTTCTGTTCAGGCCTTCAGCTGACTGGGTGAGGCCCACCCATGGTATGAAGGTCAGTTTGCTTTACCCAAAGTCCACTGATTTAAATGTTAATCTCATCCAAAAACATCCTCACAGAAACATCCGGAGCTATTCATGGCCCAGCCAAGTTGACACATAAAATTAATCATCAAATCTCCTTATATTTACTAGGTTTTTAAAGATTAGTTTAAATTTTTTTTGTAGTCTTTAAACAGCAGAGTGTTGTGCTGTTCTCCCACTTTGGAACTTTGTGGTAATAGATTCATATAGTATATACTCCCTTGTGTTTGCTTTTTTCCCTGAACATTATGTTTCTCAGACTCTCTTACCAATATGTTTGACTTTGGCTCATTTCGTTGTTGCTTAGCACGATTATATTATGATTTCTTAGTCATACGCTTTCATAATCATAATGATTTGGGGGGCATTCTTATACATGTCTCCTTGGGTTATGTGCATGCTTTTCCAGTGGGTGCAAACCTAGGAGCAGAAGTCCTGGGTTCTAGGGTATGTGTAGCTTCGATTTCCGACAAAATTCTCAGCTCTATTCCAAAGTTTCTACCAGTTCACAATCCCACCAGTAATTCCCCCTTGCCAACACTGGTGGGTATGTTGTGGTATCTCACAGTGGCTTTAATTTGCATTTTTCTGGGTACAAATGAGACTGAACGCTTTTTCTGTTGGCCATTGAGTTGACCCTTTGTGAAATGCCTGTTCTAGTCTTTTGTCCATTTTTTCTAATAAGCTTTTGTTTTCTTGTTGATATGTGGGACATCCTTACGTATTCTTGATGGAAGCCCTTCACCGGTTCAATACATGGCAAACACCTGCTCCTACTGTGGACTTGGCCCTCTCCTTTCTTAAAGGTGTCTCTTATGCCAGGTGTACTCCCAACCTACCAGCCTTTCCTTGATTGGTTAGTGCTTCCTGAGCCTTGTTTAAGAAATCATTTCCTACCCTAGGTAGGGACAATACTCTCCTAGATTACGTTATGTATATTTATGATATTCTACAGTCTCTAAAAACTTGGGTTTTTTCTTTTGAACTTTCCTAACTTCCTACTCTCAGTTTTTCAGCTATAATGCTCAATTATTTCCCACCTTTTTAAAAGTATTTTCCAGCTTAATTTTATATGGCTACCAAGAAATGCGTGCGTGTGTGTGCACTATGCGCACTCGCAAATCACCCACAAAAACTGGGAGGACTTTCTTCCTCCCCGCAGCCGGCCCTGCAGGCAGAGCCTGGGCTCTGGCTCCCTCTGGTGGGAGCTGCGGCTCATTGCAAGTTGTCTCTCCAAAGACCCATCAGCCATCTCCCCTCTCCAGCGGTAAGATTTTCTATGTAGTAGCCCCCTCATTTATGGAAATGGTGCTCCTTTTTAACACTGCATGGGATACAGTCTTTATATGAGAAGCTGCGTGCTTTAAAATCATAGTTTCCTCTACAAAACCATTGGCCCTAGGCAGATCAGAGCCCTGGGAAGTTCTTCCAGACCAGCACTTCTCCAAAGTTAACGTGCAAATAAATCTCCTGGATATTTCTTTAAAATGCCAAGTCTTATTTGGTAGATCTGGGGTGGGACTTAAAATTCTGCACTGCAACAAGTTCCCAGGTGATGCCAATGCTGCTGGTCCAAGAAAAACAAAGTGGCGACTCAGTGTAGGACCACTCAACATGGGATGCTAGTCCAAGTGTGGTCTGTGGACCAGTAGCAGTGGTATCGATCGCTTAGGAGCATGTTAGAAATGCAGAATCTCAGGCCCTGCTCCAGATTTGCTGAGTCCCGATCTGCATTTCAAAAGTTCTCCAGGTGATTCACATGCACAGGTAAGTGCAAAAGGCAGCTGGTTGGTGCCTGGGAGGAATCAGATGGTAGGGTCAGCCCAGAGGGCTCGTGGCCAGGACTCACACTGCTATACACCAACCTGCTTCTCAAATCCCGTTCCCAGCTTCTCCAGGCCCCTTCTTCTGGCAGAAGGACTGGGGAGACGGCAGCTCAAGCAGAGTTGTTACAAGCAGTTACTTAGGCATGGGGTCAGCTGTGGCCCTTCTGGATCCTCCTTGGGAGGTCCACCGGGAATATGGAGCCTCAAGGTGAGGGGAGGCCCGTTTCACATCTCGACCTCTGGGAAGTGTTTTGGACACACTGAGGTGTCAGAAGCAGGGTTGTTGATTCTTTTCCTGTCTGAGGGGTAACAGGTGATTATCTGGGGAATTTCAAGTGCCCGAGGGATAACTTAGTCAAACTTGAGAATCTAAGCCGGGGTGATGGTATTCCCACCTGTGTGAGTTTTCTAGTTTTCTCCTCCAGAATTTCTGCTGGGTTCTTTGCAGGCCCATCTGTAGTTATGTTATTAGTGTCTCACCTCTCTTATTAGGCTGTAAGCTCCAAGAGCCCGAGAACTTTACTTATTGCTATTTTCCAAGCCCCCATCATGGGCCCTGACACATAGAAGGCACTCAATAAATATTTGTAGAATGAAAAAAAAAAACCCCAAAACTTAGCTTAGATGCCACTTTACAGTGAACCAGAGGCTCTATGCCAGTAGTTCAAGATCCACCTCTGCTGGCCAGGGAGTAAAGGGAGGGGTTGTGGATGGTGAGCACAAACAGCCCTCAGCTCTCGACAGCATGTATCTCTAGGGCTGGTTTCTGCTCTGGTTGACTGGTTGAATCACTTAGGTGAGGCCGCACCACTGTGGGTAGGAGATGGAGGGGGCTCCCTGAAGGCCTAAGGGAGAGGCCAGTCCTCAGGCCAGAAAAGGGCCCATGGAAGAAGAACTTTAACAGGAAAGAAAATTACTGCCACTCTCTGGGTCTCACTCTCTTGCATCTTAGCTCTTAGAAGGTCTAGCTCTTCCTGTAGGTGCCCTGGTGGTGAGGGAAAGTGGCTTCTGTCACAGGGAGAAGGCTGCAAGCAAAGTCAAGAACCAGGAGCCAGACCGAGAGCCCCTGGGGTAGTTCATAGCCAGAGATGAGCTGAATCTTGTTATTCCATGCTCCTTACTGATTGTGTCTACTTCCCTGAACAGTGAGCCCAAGCTTTGACGGCTCCAGTCTGGTCTTGGCCATAAGGTTACTTTTAGGCTGAAGGGAAGGACAGGGGCAGGGAAGGTGGGTAGTGGCACCAAGGCCAGGACCCTGGGGTCAGCAGCAGATAGTGAGACCTCATTCCCAAAGACCCCATTCCCAAAGGAAACATGAGTCCCAGGAAAGAGAGCTTGGATGAAGTCCATGAGACCCAGCACTCCTAAGCCTGGGGAGTCCCACCCCTTCCCACCTTGAGGGTGGGGCTCGATTTGATTACTCTATAGAGGAAGGGACATCTGCACTAATTCATGAAGGACAAATTAGGTGGACAGGAGGGGTTGCCACACAGAGGAAACAGAAAAGGGGAGAGAGCTGGGAGAGGCTGGTGAGTCCAGGGAACTGAAAGCACCAGGTTTGCAGGAGCAGAGGGAGTATGGGGTTGTGATGGGTAAAAGGCCAGAAGAGGAGGCAGCAAAGATCAGGAGAGCCTGTTAGGCCACGCTGAAGAGTTGGCACTTTTCCTGCAGGAGAGTGAGACATGCATCACAACGTCCTTTGAAGGTGGCATGCGCAACAGTTTAATCTTTTTTTTTTTTTTAAGTAAGCTCTTCGCCCAACATGAGGCTTGAACTCATGATCCTGAAGTCAAGAGTCACATGGTCTACTGACTGAGCCAGCCAGGTGCCCCAACAGTTTATTTTTTTAAACAACCTTATCGGGGCACCTGAGTGGCTTAGTCGTTAAGCGTCTGCATTCGGCTCAGGTCATGATCCCAGGGTCCTGGGATCGAGCCCCGCGTCAGGCGCCCTGCTCCGCGGGAGGCCTGCTTCTCCCTCTCCCACTCTCTCGTGTTCCCTCTCTCGCTGTGTCTCTCTCTCTCTCAAATAAATAAATAAAATCTTTAAAAAGAAAAAAATTCAAAAAATAAAACAAATCGAGGTAAACTTTACCCACCATGAAATTCACTTGTTTTAGACGTGTAATTCAATGATTTGTAGTAACTTTACCAAGTTGTGCAACTGTCTCTACAATTCAGTTTGGAACACTTCCATCACCCTAAAATGATCCCTTGTGCCCATTTACAATTAATCCTGTGTCAACTACCAGTTTCAAGTCTCCTTTCTGTCTCTACAGATTTGCCTTCAAATGTTTTCATTTTAAACAGCTCCTTCCTTTCTAGCTTTAAATGACCCTCTCTTCCTTGGCTCTCTGCTGTGGAGTGAGTGGGTATTTTGTTGTCCCTCTGTCACAGCGGAGGCACCACTAGGTTCATGCTCATGAAACCTGCCCTCTTCCCATGAAGCCGGAAGCTTGTAGCTTCCTGAGCTTGTAACGGGATAATGGCTGAGTTCACTCGGCTTAATGGCTTCCCTGACAAGTGAGGCTGGAAATCCGCTTAATTTTCCATAGACTAACCCAGAAATGACTTTGCAGTTCTGAGACTCCATCAGATTATGGAGGGAGGGTGTTAACTGTGGTTTCCCTTATCTCTAAATAACAACTTCCTGTGTTAGTCTGGCATGAAGATGGCGCCAGGAAAACCCAACCGTGATTCTGCTGGTCCCACTACAACCAGACAGGGGGTGGGCAAACTTTCCATATTTGGAATGCTCCTTTCTGTCTATCAGTCCTTGTGACGCCTGAACACAAATAAAATAGGAGAAAAGTTGGTTCTCCCTGGAGCCATCTCAAGTTAAGATAGTGAGGATTAAGCAGGGTCCAGATTCTATTCTTGTCTTGTTGTGCCCCATGCCCCACCGGCCTCTGATCCAACTCTGTCCCCTATATGGGTTGCTACATGACGCATCTGAGAAGTAAACTATCAAAAAGAGAATATGGAACACAGGAAGTTGTTACAGGAGGTACATCCCAGCTAGCTCACCAGATGGAGGGCTTACCCAGTGGCTTATTCACTTGTGGAAAGGTAAAGAGAAAGGGCTTGGGAGGAGTCACTCAAGGTCATGTGGTCTGGTGGCAGAGCAATACGGAGCCACAAATACAGAGGCAAGAACCTGGCACATTTAGGGTTGGGATGTAGGGATGGGATGAGACTAGCCTTTGACTGGTGTGTGGACAAAATTTTCACTTTCTCTCAGCTACAGAAGCACCCTATGGGATGGACTAACCATTAAACATTTCTTTGCATGTTTTGCAAGTATTGACATTACTGGCAAAAGCTGCCAGTATAGACGTTTGTTATATGGGGATTAGAGTAGGATGTTTTAGTCAACTTAAGTGTAGGGAGAACTCTGTAAGGAAGAACACTTTTCACATATTCATATATATAGTCACATGGGCAGGGCATACCTGCCATGACCTCAACTCTTTGCTAGATGGTGAGGTTACAGAGATGAACAGACAGGGTCCCTCTCTTGTGGGAGATCTAATGAAGTGAGGTGACACAGGCATACAGAAGGGCAGTGTGTAATACAATGCACATTGTAACAAGTGCAAGAAAGGGGGACACTCTTGACAATGCTGGGCAGAGACTCTTAACAGCCAGGGGCTCAGAGAACTTCCCACATGGCAAAACTATGGGTGTTCAGAGATAAGGTGTATGAGAATGTGAGGAAAGAATGTACAAGTTTATCCATCTCCCTGATTTTCTGTTAACTTTTAGCATGGAATAGACTCAACAGACAGCTACTTTAGAGGAGATGGGTGAAGAGAAGCAGGTTGAAGGCATTTTCCAAGTGGGATGCCACTCTGCTTGGGCTGATTACACACATACCCCTCTTACAGTGGAACAAAGGCAAGAATGAGATTTGCCAACAGGAGGAAGAAAGTAAAATCTGCCATTGTTCCATGAAAGTTTCCTTCAGAGACATTTGAAAATTGTTTTTGGCTTAAAGGCAAGGGTCCAGCAGACCTGGGATATTAGGCAATGAAGGTGGGACAAGCCGTCAGCTCCTCTGAATGCAAACATCTCTATCATCTCTTTCTGGCAGGACTTTGTCCTGTGTTCTTTGTCCATGGGGCTCAAGATGATGGGTGGGTCCCTTATGTGGACATCACTCAGATGGTATCTTTCAAGACAGCACAGAAACAATATGACATGTGCAGAGAAATGGCAAGAGGAAACAGGCTTTTTTTTTTTAATTTAATTTAATTTTATTATGTTCTGTTAGTCACCATGCAGTACATCATTAGTTTTTGATGTAGTGTTCCATGATTCATTGTTTTCATATAACAACAGGCTATTTAAAAATGTATACACACACACACCAGGCACATAATTTATGTGAATTCAGATTTTGACACTCAGTGAAAAGAGATAACAGTCATTTAAGTAGAGCAAGAGATTCTGCCGGGGTCTATCCCTATTTTACTCTTGTTTTGATCTATGATCCACCTCAAGTTAATTTTGGATGTGGTGGGTAAGGGTTGAGGTGTTTTTGTTTCTGTTTTTGGCACTTTGATGTCCAATTGTTTTAGCACCAGGTTTGGAAAAGACTGTCTTTTTTCCCAGTGAATTACCTTGGCACCTTTATCTAAAGTTCAGTGGCTGTATGTGCATGGATCTTTTTGGGGATCCTGCTCTATTCCATTGATCTGTGGGTCTTGTTTATGTCCATATCACACTGCCATGACTATATAGCTCTATATTAAGTCTTGAAATCAGATAGTATTAGTCCTCCAACTTTGTTCTTTTTCAGAAATGCTTTGGCTATTCTAGGTCCTTTGTTTTTCCATATTCACTGTAAAACCAAATTGTCAATTTTACAAAAAAGCCTGAAAGGATTTTTTAAGGCATTGCTTTGAAACTATAGATCACTTTTGGGAAGAACTGGTATCTTAATAACCTTGAGTTGTCTCTTTGGTGAACATGGCATATCTCTCCATTTATTTAGATCATCTTTAGTTTCTTTCAGCAATATTTCATAGTTTTTGATGTGTAGTAATTTAAAATTAAATGTTAAATTTACCCATATGATTTTTATGGGCTCTCTACAGTATTTTTTAAAATTTTTTTAAAGATTTTATTTATTCATTTGAGACACAGAGATACAGAGAGAGAGAGAGAGAGAGAGAACGCATGAGCAGGGAAAGAGGCAGAGGGAGAGGGAGAAGCAGGCTCCTCTCTGAGCCAGGAGCCCGATGTTGGGCTCAATCCCAGGACCCTGGGATCATGACCTGAGCCAAAGGCAGATGCTTAACCATCTGAGCCACCCAGGCACCCCTCTACAGTATTTTAAATGGTAATTGTGTTTCATTTTCCAATTATTATTACTAGTAAGTAGATATACAACTGATTTTTTTAAATTTCCCATATTTCTTGCAACCTTTAAAAAATTACTTAATTCTCTGGGCTTTTTTTCACCATTTACAAAAGCTTTTTTTTTTTTTTTTAATAATTTTAGGCCAACAGAAAAAAACTGCAAAAATAACACAGAGAATTCCCATATGCCCTTCACCCTGCTTCCCCTAATGTTAACATCTTACATAACCACAGTAAGGTCAAAATCAGGAAATTAACACTGGGGCAGGCAATGCTATTAACTAATCTATGGAACTTGTTCCAGTTTCACCACTTCTGCAATTGGTCTGTCTTTCTAGTCCAACCCAGGATCCCCCACCACATTTACTTGAGTTTCTTTAGTAGCCTTATGTAGCTTGCTTTTTTTTTTAAGATTTCATAAGTTTCCCTTATATGATCATGTCATCAAAAATATAGTTTCCATTTTTCCTTTCCAATCTACGTACTTTTTATTTCTTTTTCTTACCTTACTGCACTGGCTAACACCTCCAATAAAATGTTGACGAGTATGTCAGAGGGGGAGACGAACCAGGAGAGATGATGGACTCTGAAAAACAAACTGAGGGTTCTAGAGGGTAGGGGGGGGTGGGGGGATGGGTTAGCCTGGTGATGGGTATTGAGGAGGGCACGTTCTGCATGGAGCACTGGGTGTTATGAACAAACAATGAATCATGGAACACTGCATCAAAAACTAATGATGTAATATATGGTGATTAACATAACAATAAAAAAATTAAAAAAAATAAAATAAAATGTTGACGAGCAGTGGTGAGAGCAGACATACTTGTTTTATTACCCATTTCAGAGGGGCAAAAAGCATTTAGTGTTTTGCTTTTATTAACTTGAAGTTCCCTTTATGCTAAATATGTGTTGAATTTTGACAAGCGTTTTTTTTTTTTTTCTGTGTCTGTTGAAATGATCTAAAATCGTTCTATACTTTGTTAACATGATGAATCACACTGAATGATTTTCAAATGTTAGACCAACCTTCCATCTCTGGAAGAATCTGCATTTGGTCATGATGCATTACCCTTTTTATTTATTGATTTCAATATGTCTGTTTTATAGCATTTACTGCTCTTAGATATTTTTGCTTTTGTTTTGTTTCAGTCTTAAAAAAAAAAAACTTGCTTATTTTCTCTTTCCCCTCCTATTAAAGGAGGTAAGTTCCAAGGAGATAGGAGCCTTTTCCTCACATGCAAGTTTGTGTTGTTGGCACCTAGACAACACACTGGTCTCGATGAACAATTGAATAGCATAATTTCTGGGTGGGTTGACACCTCCAAAGTGCAAATAATTCTCCAACTTTTTAAAAATAATGATGAGTTAGAAACCAACATAGATCAGGGTTAAATGTTCTTATTTGGGTTGTGATTTACACTGAAGTCTTCCTTATTCCATGACTGCATAGTTTGTCTTCCTTTCTTTCTACTCTCACATTCCAAGTCATCCTAAGTTTTGATTACCGTCCTTTCAGGCTGAATATGGGCACTTCTTCCTATAAAGAATCTCCTTGTGGGTGACTGACTCCACACATCTGCTAAACATGCCGAAGCTCTAACCTCCAATCAAGTCTTTCTTGTCTTTTCCCCAGAATCATGTAGGTAGTGGACTCTCACTACAAACTACTGTGTACACATGACATTTGCTTAGAAGAGAGGAGACATAAGTTAGAGAAGACTCATTGAAAAATAACTATACTTGTAACCATAGACCATGGTTTTAGGATATCCTAAGCCTAGGCAACCAGTATAATGATTAGGTATGAAAAAATAAAGTAAAATAAAATCATACCTTAGATGTAAAAGCCACCAAAATGTTTCTAGGACGTTCCTCCCTTAAGGAGGTTTGTATTTACAGTATTTTTTTTTACAGGTTCTTCCAAGAATTATATACTTATCTGAATAATGATCTTATGTAGCAATTATTGGGGGAAAACGTTCAACTATTTTAAAAGATAAGGACACAGAAAAGAATGTTTGTTCTCCATATGCCAAGAAGTAGACATAAGTGGTGTTCTCCAAACTTTCACAATTTGTACAAATTTTTGTTTTGTGAACAGTTTAGCAAATTCCTTCTCAGATACAGAAAAGATCAGTTGTAGTTTTAAGGATATTGGTTTTAGGCAAGTTAAAGCAATACAGGTTTTTTAGGTAAATGGCAAAACTAAACAGTAGCTTTACCTGACTCTGTCTTTTCTAGCTAGACTTGAAATATTTAATGTATAAGTTTTTATTCAGGTTCTCACATGCAGAGAAGTAGCACTAATCACAACACTTTCATGGTTCCTAGGGGACATTGTGATGCCCTCAACAAAGATTAAGAAGCTTATTCATTCCACAGTGTCAGTTGATCTGATTCTGCAATTCTTCAGAAAGAGTTGCTACAACTCCAAGCAGTCTTTCTAATTCTTGATTTTTGAATGAAACTTAAAACACCAATGTTGTAAGGTGATATAGAACATGTTTGCCAAATCTGAATGGAGTCAGCAAAGATAGAGGTCAGTCTTAGGGTAAGCCAATGTAAATTGTCACAAAAACACTTGGGATATAGATTTTTGTCCTCGTCTACCGTGCCTTGATACATTATGCTTCAGAATACAGCACTCTTCTAATTCTCAAGACCTATAAGCGTTTCTCTCTAATGTCTTAGTTGAAAGATAGTATTCCAGGAAGTGAGAATAAAAGATTACCTGTTTTACAGACAAAACCCAAAGATACAAACAAACCAGCTTTAAAAATAAATAAATAAAGGTGATTAACTCTAAGTGCAAATGAGAAGAACAAGCATTTTAGTCCCTTAACTCGGTGCTGTGCCTATCAGCGGTGGGAACTCTGTGTTGCTGATGTGACCGCGACCCCTAACAAGCCAGCTCGGAGCCTTGGTCACACCAGCAGTGATCCATACAAATGACACACAGCGAAGAAGAAGGAAGAGAAAGAGCCCACCCAGTTGTTTTTTGTTTTGTTTTGTTTAATTTATTTGACAGAGAGAGCACACAAGCAGGGGGAGCGACAGGCAGAGTGAGAGGAGAAGCAGGCTCCCCGCTGAGCAGGGAGCCCGATGTGGGGCTCAGCCGCAGGACCCTGGGATCAAGACCTGAGCTGAAGGCAGAGACTTCACCGACTGAACCACCAAGGTGCCCCCGTTTTTGTTTTGAGAAGAAATATGTCTATCGACTCTCAGTGCAGGAGTTTGTCCTGGGTTGCAGCCTCAGCTCTGCCATTCCTGATCTGTGGGAGCTCAGCCAAGGTCAAAGCGAGAAGGTAACTAAGATGCAACAGGAAATCAACGATGGGGGAGATTGTCCTGGAATCAAATTATAGGGGAGAGACACTGCCCCAAAAAAGAACAACTCCCACAACCTCCTCACACAGAGGAGGTTGCAAATAAGGGAGATTTTGCATTTACAAGGTCTTTGCTTCCAGGAAGCTCCATGTGTGAATCGCCAAAAGAAGATTATAGGGAAGGAGCCGCAGAAGCCACCTTTCCCGGGGGGAACCTGTGTGAAGGGTCACAGCGGAGCCTCCAGTGGAGCCAGGGCTGCCCCCTCCACTAGGACCCCCTGCTGCCAGGGCAGGGGTCTCTCTGGGCAACTCCCACTCATTCTCCCTCAGGAGGTCCGTTTACAGAAGTTTTGCAGACAAAGAAGCCAGTGTAGGGAAGGCAAGTTTCAAGGATTTGCCCAAGGCCACACTAGTTAAAATTAGAAAAAACAAAACCAAAAACCACCAATCTCAACATAATCTGAAGTTAGATTTCCCCAGGAAATGGTGTGGTGACTGATGATGCAAATCGGTCTGATAAGGAGATTGAAACTGAATATGGGGCTGGGGAAATTCACTCGGGAGAACACGGAGAGGCCAGGGTTCAGCCCTGTCTGCCGCCACTACCCTCAAGCCACAGGTTTGGTCTGAAATAAAGAATGCCACCAAAATTAACAATAAAAATGGATAATCATTGAACATTTATTACGAGCAGACAGCAGTCGAGGAGTGATCCATGCCTCAACTCATTTAAATAGACATATATATTTAAAACCATACTAATAAAAGTTCTAGAAGGCATCTGCTTCCAAAGCAAACCAGACTAACAGCCTTAGTAATCTGCTGTGATAGGCAGATGATATTTGAAATACGGAAGCCCTAGTGCTGGACACATCACGGGGAGCTGATCAGACTTGGTGCTGATTATGTTTTATGTTGGAGATGTCCGGGCTCAGGAAAGAGGCTTGAGGTGCCACGTAGTTATAGGGGGCACTCGGGGGCTCCCTGACCACGGGGAGGAAAGACCTGCAGTTTTCTACAATTATACAATTGCAACCATCGGTACTGGTACCTGCCCCGCTAGCAGGTCTCAATCCAGAATCACTGTCAATGTCTCAGGGAACTTCACCAGGTATTGTGAAGGAATCTCCCACATGTTGCATAAAATGTAAGTGGTACCCCTCCCCAGCAACGATCTTTTCCTATCTGGGAATGTGATGTGTTCTCTATCAGGAAGCACCCCTTTTCTTGGGTTTGCAAATATCTGTATGAAACCCCATTCTTTTCCACAAATTGAAGAGGAGCTTCAGAGTTGTTTTTGAGGACTTGGGCTGCTCTTCATATCTTGAGAGGATAATGTAGAGAGCTGGTCTCTCTCTGAACTTCCCCTTTAGATCCCTTGCCCCACTTGGGACTCACCGGGGAGGAGTTACATTTCTTGGCGAAGGCTGAACCTAATTGAGCATGCATAAAAAGATCTTGGGAGTTACGGTATACAAACATGAAACCATCTTATCTTAAAACCCTAGTTGGCAAAACATTTCCTACAGGTACTAGAACTCCATGGGGTAAGAGGGAGGAAGTTACAGTATATCTTATTCAGAATCTAACCCCAAGGAGAGTGTATTTTCATGATCATTCAACTATGTGCCTTGGAACAGAGTCCTGGGAACAGACTTGAGTGACCATTGCTGAGAAAAGTCAAAATGGCAGGCTAAGCATAACTCGGTTGTGCAATGCTTTGCCTCTTGTTTGTGTAAGAGTCCATTGATTCTCTAAATGGGGAATCAATTGCAATACTTTTAATAGAAGTGCTCAAAACAAAAACAGCAATCTGTGGAAACTTCCAGTGGCTTCCAGTGGCTTCAAGGACAAGACACTCCTCGTCTGTACTTCCCACCCTCTCAGTCACAAGCAAAGCTTGTGGTTTTGGTAGCTACGTGACCTCAGCCACAACGGCCCATTATGGTCCCCCCCAAAGGCAGCATCCACCATGACCACCACCCTCATCTCAGCTCCATCTCCTTCGTCACTTGTGGTCCCCTCAGCAGCAGTCACTGTTATGGTTCAGTGTCTTTGCTGTCTCACATCCCAACGGCAGCCACTGTGGGTAGACAATGGAGGCATCGGGCACTCCTTCAATATGTCTGATGTGGTGTCAAGGAAGTGGACACGTTTGTCCAAGGAGGCCCACTATTTGTGAAGCATGAAGGAGGAGGAGAATAAAGGGGAGCATTAAGAGTGGTGGTGTAGAGACATGTGTCGATGTCAAAGCAGTTGTTAGGTGCACCCGTGATGCGGGTGATCCCAAGGAGGCCAAACATGCCTCTGGAGGAGGGATGAGGGGATGAGGTGGCAGAAGTGGGGATGAAGAGTCAGAACACGGCGGGGAGAAAGAGCATGACTCGGAGCTCTCCCTTTTGCCTGCGATGGTTTTCACTCTGGAACTGAGGGTTTTGAGTTTGCAATCGTGTATGCTGACTTTGTTGACAGAGAGAAAGATTTCAGCCTTGCCTATAGTGGCTGAGCATCCAGTTAATGCCATAGGTTATGGGCTGAATGTGTCTCCCCCAAATTCACATGTTGAAGTCCTAACCCATAGTACCTCAGAATGTGACCTTATTTGGAGATAGAGTCTTTATGGAGGTAATTGAGTTAAAATGAGGTTATGAGGGTGGGTCTTAATCCGTTATAACCAGTGTCCTTATGAAAAGGGGACATTTGGAGATGGCACAGAGGACAAACACCAAGTAAGGATGAAGGCAGAGATTGGGGTTGTGTTTCTACGTGCCAAGGAACAACAAAGATGGCCAGCGAACCACCAAAATCTAGGGCAGAGGCATGGAATAGATTCTTCCTTAAGGTCTTCAGAAAGAAACAACCCCACCAACAACTTCATCTCAGACGTCTAGCCTACAGAACTGTGAAAGAATAAATTTCTGTGTTTCTACCACTTGGTTATAGCAGCCCTAACAAAATAACATCATCAAAATTCTTCGAGGAGGATGGATCCAGGTAAAATCCACATTCTAAAAGGAAACTACTGGGGCCCCTGGGTGGTTCAGTCTGTGAAGCGTCTGCCTTCGGCCCAGGTCATGATCCCAGGGTCCTGGGATCGAGCCCCACATCGGGCTCCCTCTCCCTCTGCCCTGCCCCCCGCCCCCTGCTGGTGCTCTCTCTCACTCTGTCTGTCAAATAAAAGGAAACTATTGATCTTGACAAAAGAGCATCCTTGTCTCTATGAACCTCTGTTAGATAATTCTTCACTGTAGCAGAAGACATGTTAAAAAGAAACCAAGAGTTGAAGAGAGAACAGTGTGAGGGAGTGAAAGAGAAGGCAAAGGTTGAGCAGCAATAATCCCCCACCTAGAGCTACAGATCTGAAATTAAAATGAATCCCAGCAATCAGAATTCTTTTTTTTTTATTTAAAGATTTTTATGTATTTATTGAGAGAGAGAATGGTAGAGAGAGAGCATGAGATGGAGGAAGGTCAGAGGGAGAAGCAGACTCCCCGCCGAGCAGGGAGCCCGATGCGGGACTCGATCCCGGCACCCCAGGATCATGACCTGAGCCGAAGGCAGTCGCTTAACCAACTGAGCCACCCAGGCGCCCCCAGCAATCAGCACTCTTATGCACCTTATAGACAGAGAGTACTCACCTGTCTCATGGGGCATTTTAGGAACAGGAAGACAGAGAACCTAAGAAGCAGCCTGACTTCCCTTCCCGCTGCTTCATTCTCTCACCAGCTGACCTTGGGCACGAGAGCCCTTCCTTCGTGTCTCAGTCCCCTCATCTACAAAAGGGACATAAGACGATTCGTTGTGCTCACTCATGGAACTACTAGAAGAATTAAGGTGAAATGAACATGAAACAGAGCGATAAATAAGTACTAGACAAGTCGAAGGAGTTCCATGAGCAGAGTTTGACTTTATTCACATAGCGCAAATGCCCTTTGCAAACTCAGTCAGATTTCTTTAGTCGATTTTCCTGCTTCTGACACTGCTCTTGGCTTTGGTTTGTTTTTCCTACTCCTATTTTTATTTTATCCCAGCTTCCTCACTCTGTTACTTTGCTTGTTTTAATTTTATCTTTTTAGATTGTATGCATTTTTATAACTGCCTTGACTTCTTTTTTCTGGAAGGAGGTGACACAAACATGAAAAATTAATGGTATAATAAGCTCAGCCCCAGCTACTTTAGGTTAAAGACGTGTTTACTCCATGTACAAATGTGTTAGCCCCGACCAGTCTCTTTGGGGTGCATATTTTTTCCAGATACAGGCTGCAGCTTGTGCTATTGCAACCGAACAATTCAGGACTCCTGAATTAAAATCTCGTCTGCACCTCTAGCTGGTGGTGTGAACTTCTACAAATTCACTAGTTTTTTTTTTTTTTTTTTAAATAAGCTTTAACTATAAGCACTGGGGTGCATGTGCCCCTTCGAATTACTATGTTTGTATCCTTTGGATAAATACCTAGTAGTGCAGTTGCTGGGTTGAAGTGTAGCTCTATTTTTAAATTTTTGAGGAACCTCCATACTGCAGCAATGGCCACAATAGCCAAACTCTGGAAAGAGCCTAGATGTCCATCAACAGATGAATGGATAAAGAAGATGTGGTGTATATACACCAGTATTTACTCAACCATCAAAAAGAATGAGATCTTGCCATTTGCAATGATGTGGTTGGAACTAGAGGGTATTATATAAGCTAAGCTAAATAAGTCAGTCAGAGATAGAAAAATACCATATCATTTCACTCATATGTGGAATTTAAGAAACAAAACAGAGGAACATAGAGGAAGGGAAGGAAAAATAAAATAAGATGAAAACAGAGAGGGTGGCAAACCATAAGAGATGCTGAACTCTAGGAAACAAACTGAGGGTTGCTGGAGGGGAGGTGGATGGAGGGATGGGGTAACTGGGTGATGGGCATTAAGGAGGGCACGTGATGGAATGAGCACTGGGAGTTATACACAACTGATGAATCACTAAATTCTACCTCTGAAACTAATAAAAAATAAATAAGAAAAGCCTTAAGTGAATCTTACTGGTCCAAGCATCAGGGAGACAGTAACAAAAGGGTGATCCATAACATGTGGACAATATTAAACGTCCACCTCCTAGTGGGCTCGGAGGGTTCAGTGGTGGATGCATAAAACAGCATGGCATGGGGATGCCGGGAGCATTCAGCACATGTCAGCTGTTCCAGGCGAGTCCCTCAGGAGACTCCGGCCTCATCAGGCAACCTGAGACCCAGGAACCAAGAGGCTGGCCGGTCTCTGCAACACTTCATTCATGACTTCAGCCTTTCCTTGGGTCTAACTTCCTGAAAGTACAGTGATGTTTGCAAGGTGGGCGCAAACTTAGTGGGATAAATGAAACTTTAGTCTGAAAGAGGAATGAGTGAACTAACGTTTTCCTTTGAATACCTATGAAAAACAGGAAGTCTCAATTTCTTTGAATGTCCACATAATGCAACCTGGCTGCATTTTATTCCAGTGAAGGAGTTTATTGCTTCTGTACACGACGAACATATCAGAATAGGAGTTTCTGTTAATTCTTACCACTTTTCAGGAGCAGCTTCTCTCCCAGTGACCCTTCCCCCTTTCCCACATCAGTACCTGATGCAACCCACTCCTTGGAACTGCAGGCGCCAGGAAGGACAGGTGGAAAAGAATTGCAAGGTCCAGGGAGAGGCCAGAGTGAGATGGGGGTGGGCAGCTGTCCAGGGTCCAGTGCAGGCTTGGGAATGGGGCAGGAGCTATCCGGACACAACTTGCTGACCTGAGACAAACAGCCTTATGCTTCAAATGCTTTAAAATGTATCTAGTTTAGTCAAATATTGGAAATAATGCCAGATGCCAACAGTAAAAGATGAGTGGGATAAACTGTGGGGCATTCTCTGAGTGAAATATTATATAGCTATTCAGAATCATGTTTTCAAAGAACATTTAGACAAGAAATTTCTCATGCTATAATGGGAGGATTGTTTTTTTTAAAGCAGTAGATAAAACCATACCACCATTTATAAAATGTGAACCTAAAACTGGTGATGAGAGAATTAACAAAAACAACACAACAAAAAGCTTATTATATGCCCTAAAAAGCTTAGGAGGAATGTTCTAACACACTGACAACGTGTAGCTCAGTATGATGATTTTGTTTTCTTCTGAAAACTTCCATGTTGCTTTACACACTTCTCCTTTAGAGAACATGTATTACCTTCATCATGCTAACAAATGAAAGTTATAACATACACATCAGCCTTTTGATTGAATTCAACCCTGACTCAGCTCCTGTGTGTTCTTGCATAGCCTTACACAGATTGACAAAAAACACAAGGTCCGGGTTCAGTCCTGGAGAGGTTCTCCAGGGTCCTTTACTTGGACTGCCCCGCCCCCAACAGGAAGGTACAACATGACTATCCTAATCTACAAAAGGAGCAAATGATAAGTGAGATTAAGTCACCTGCCCAAGGTCATATGGGTTATTAGTAGCACAAGAGGAGATTATTCTTATTATGAGAATACTATTATGTCAGTACTTCCCACAACTTATTAAAGCTAAAATTTATGGGGCGCCTGGGTGGTTCAGTCGGTTGAGCATCCAGCTCCTGACTTTGGCTCAAGTCCTAATCTCCAGGTCGTGAGATGGAGTCCCTTGTGGGGCTCCTCGCTCAGCAGGGAGTCTGCTTCTCTCCCTATCCCTCTGACCCTCTCCCCACCACGGGCCCAAGCTTGAGTGCATGTATGCACTCACCTCTCTCTCTCTCTCTCTCTCTCAAATAAATAAATAAATCTTAAAAAAAAAAAGCTAAAATTTATGTTCTCCCTGGGATAATGCAGTATCTCAAAGGAGACAATTGAAGTCTTCCATCATTTCATTAATATACTGGCAATTTTGTGTATATCCTGTCATTGTCAATATTGCAAAGAACACTGGAACTCTGCCCTTTCAGGCCATGGAGTCCTCCTGGGGCTTCAGTCCTCCTTGCCCCTTGTCATGTCTTGACCCCTGATCCGTGAGCCCAGGCTGGTTCAGCAGTGTCCTAGGCACCAACCTGACCTGGCCCCATGGGTGCCTTCAGAGCAGGGGCACCACGGTGGTCCAGATTCAGTCTGCCTGGATGCAAGGTCTCCCCCAACATCAAGAAGGCTAATCATCTGCCTCATCCAGCTGTCCCTGCTCACATGTTAGCTTCTCAACCAGGCCTACTCTGACCATCCTGCTTTCAGTGGCTCCCTCTTACCCCCACACTGCCTCCCCCTGCCCTGCTTTATTGTTCCCAAAGCACTTACCCAATGACACACTTTGTATCTTACTTGGTCTGCATTGTCCATCTTGCCCTAGAACCTGGGGCTCACAGCACAGGGGGTGTTGTCTGTTTTGTTGGCTGATGGAGTCTGGTTGTAGTTCAGTAAGTAGGTGCTCAGTTGGTATTTATTGGGAGGAAGGTGGAAAGAGGCAAAGAAGAGAAGGAGAAAGGAAGAAGAGAGGAGGGGAGGGGGGAGAAGAGGGAAGGAGGGGAGGTGGGCTAGGATTTTCCCCGTTTCCATAGCAGTAAATAACAGCATGCCTCCCCCACTCACCTGAAGATGGCCACCCTCCTAGAGCTATTTCCAGACCCTGCAGAGCCTTCCCCCTTGGCCCTGAGGGTGTGTCTTCCCTGCACTTCACTCAGTTGGTGCTTTTCCAGGTTCATTGGGTTCTGAGAAACCAGGCCCACCCAGCATGCAACAACACAGTGGCCATGTGGACAGGCGGATTTTCAGGCAGATGGACACCGAGGCCCCTGAGAGTTTCTGAAGGGAAGGCTGCATGCTCTCTATGGCAGCTCGGATGGAACCAGGTCTTAAGTGATCAGATGACTCATCACAGTGTGTGAACACGCAGCATGGTAGAGCACCACCTCTGGTCAACTTTTTAAAAATTTCCCCAGCTTCGAGGTATAAATGACTTATGACAGTGTGTAAGGTGTACAATGTGATGATTTTATGTATCCGTGTGTGATCTATATGATTACCACGATAAGTTAGTTAACATGTGCATCACTTCACATAGCTACCTTTTGTGTGTCTGTGTGTGGTGAGAACATTTAAGATCTATTCTCTTAGCAACTCTCAAGTATACAGTACATACTGTGAACTTAGTCACCATGCTGTACACTAGATCCCCAGAACTAATTCTTCCTACAAGCAAAAGTTTGTCCTAATAAACTTTTTGCTTTGTCCAATTTATCCAAATTTCTGTATTCATGGTTCAAATGTCAAAGACTCAGATCAGTTTGTTATTTGTAAACTCAACTTCTCAACACTTATTGTAATACAAAGAGCTCAAATATCTTCCCTTCATGTCATTTCATGTAGTTTTATATCAGCTCCATGGGTAGTGAGGAGCAATTGTTCTTAACAATAATGATTAGAAACAACAGCTACCACTTGTGTTCCAGACATTCTACTGGTGTTCTTTATACATATTCCTGATTATCTACAATGACCCTGTAAGATACATGTCATTATTCCTATATGAGAGAACAAAGATGCAGAGAGCTAAACAGCAACAGCTGGGAGGGCTGTAAGCAGATCCGGACTCCGGCACTGAAGTCTCACACTCTGTTTCACCAGCAGGATGGTTTTCAGGTAGAAGATCCACCTATTTCACTGTATGATGAGCGATATTGTGAAGTATTCATCTATAGTCTTTCTCACGTCTCACTTTTCCCTCCATCCAAGGCAATGGCACTAGAAAGTAAAAACACGTTATTGACTTTTTGTTCAAAAAACGTAAGATAGGAAATATTTCGAAGAAGACCGTCTGGTTAAAAACCCTTTGAAGTGTTAAGGGTACAGAAGAGAAAGGGAAGTTGATGCTGGTGGGTCCCTGATGACCACAGGATGAGATCCCCCAGATAATCTTGGAGACTGTGGGGTCTAAGAGAGACAAGACTTCTGTGTCTCCCACCATCTGGAAACCTGAGTGATAAGACCCTTGTTGAAGTTCCCCAAGGTCCTACGGTATGAGGACAAGAGCAGAGAGAGCTGGATGGTTGGCCAATGGCAAAAAGGGTTAGGGTGAACCCTGAAGTGGTTCATATCCCCGAGAGATCTGCAGAAGTTAGAGGAGGGAGAGAGACCACGTGTGTGAACAAAGGAACTGGGCACCCTGACAGGGTCATGGTCATGACCAGGGATGCTGAGGAGAGCAGTGAGGACCCTACAACCTGGGACCGGATAGGACATGGATATCTTATTGACCACCATTGTGGAGGGACACAGTAGATGGAAGTATGGACAACAACCAACATCCAGGAAACAGGGATGCCCCACTGAAGGCCTAACCTAATGTAGAACCCCCAAGACTTAGGAAGAGGAGAGGGAAAATCCTGGATTTACTGAAAATAAACCTGAAATGGCAGAGCTTATTTGGACTTATTTTAACTAAATTCTGTAGTCTACCTGAGATAGAATGGGGGTTCCAAAGAGAGGTTGGGTTATAGGAAAACAAAAAGATATTCACTTTTGGCCTGTGAAATATTATACAACTCAAGTTGCTTTCATTTATGTAACACACGCTCTTTCTACACCTATATTTTCTCTACTTGGTCAAATAAATTTGACCAAATTTATTCTATGATTTCATGGCATTGAGACTATCAGAAAAACTCAGTCTCTGATATGAGGACGTCTATTGAGGAAGAGTAATCTTGCTTGTAAAATGTAAAAATCTCTTATATACGCCTAATTTTATTGAATCCTCCCAATCATCCTCCATAGTAAACAGGGCAGATAATAGTATCTCAGTTTCAGAGATGAGGAAGCGAAGGCTCAGGGCAGCTAAGTTCCTTACCTAAAATCACAATGGAGGGAACAAGGCTCAGAGCAGAGGATTCTTTGTGATTATGGGACAATTTGCTACTATAAGCCAATGATCTAAGTTGAGAAAAAGTATCCATTAGGGAAACAATCACTTGAAGGGCATCAGACATCAGCAAGTACTTCAAAGTTCAATTCAACAAATACTTAAGTACAAGGTGCCATGCTAAGCATATTATAAATAAGCAATATTATAAGCAGGACTATAAGTGATACAAAGAGAAGCCCTTCCTTCCATAAAGGGTTTCAAGCCAATGGGGAAATAGGACTAAGACTCATAGTTACAACTACAGCAGAATGTATGGAGTGTTATAAGAGGGGTACCAAATGGGTGCTGGAGGAATTAGAGGATGTGGTTGGGGAATAAAGAAAAACTTCAAGGAGGGAGGAAGGCAGGTGTGGGCATTGAAGGATGGGTAGATTTCAGCAGCTTCTTCCTCTAGGAAGTGCCCACACGAAGGGGAATGATGCTTTCAGTGAAGTCTAGGACTCCCAGTGGCCTCTCTTTCTCCCTAAGGAACTAGGGAGTCCCACCTGCCTAGCCAGGTACCAGTACACAATTTGTCCCTTTTCTCTGATTTCACCTTCCAACTATTCCCTGGGATGCTTCTAACAAGTAGACTCACCCTTTCACAAATATACACAAAATGCTATAAAGCAAACAAGTTGTCCACTGCTCTGAATGCCTGCCAATCCAAGCCTGAAAAGAGTATCAGGTTGCAGGGGCCCGCCCCCACAGGGGAGCCTGGAGAGCGTATAAAGCGGGAACCCCATGTATCCCAGTAGCTTGAAGCCTTCCCACCATGGGCTGCTCAGCCCTCCTCCTTTGGCTGCTGCTCTTCCACACCACTATTCTACATGACACAGGTACTGCAGCTGGTGCCCCAGCACCATTTTGCTTGTGCTTATTCCAAGCGTCAAAGGGGAAGATGAATATTTGCACATAGTCCACCGGCACACTTTTGGAAAACTTAAGATTAAATCCAGACAAATAGAGCTTTCACTGTGTTTAATGCAATCCAACCACTGCCGAGATGTTGCTCTGATAATCACCGAATGCATAATCATGATTAAGTTAGGGAAGTTGAGTCAAATATTTTTCTGTAAGATTTGCTATCTGTGAACAAGGCATTAGCTAGTTTATTGCTCTTTCAAAACATGCCTCTGTTTTTAGGATTCTGGAAGAGATGGAAAAGAATTAACATTTGCCTGTAGGATAATTAGAGTTTTGGAAAATATTCTTGGCTCATATATTGTTATTTAGCACTGGAGGTATTGATGTACTGACCTGATTTTTTTACTAAGGCTGAACAGAGTTGTAAAATATACAGTAAAAGAATATCTTGAGGTGCCTGCGTGGCTCAGTCGGTTGAGCGTCCAACTCTTGGTTTTGGCCCAGGTCATGATCTCGTGGCTTGCAAGGTTGAGCCCTGAGTTGGGCTTCATGCTCAGCAGTGAGTCTGCTTGAAGATTCTCTTCCTCTGCCCCTCCTCCTGCTTGTGAGGGTTCTCTCTCTCTCTCTCTCTGTCTCTCAAATAAAGATATAAATAAATCTTTAAAAAAAGAGAGTATCTTAGCCTGAAATATTTGCCATGACATAAAGTTATTGGGACTTGATTTCATGAAGTCTTTTAACCTGAAAATCTGAACCTTTCTATAAAAAATTTTCATCAGTTTGATATTGAGTCTTAATCTGTATTCCATGTTTAGTCCTTTTAAGGAAATCTCAATTTAATTTGGAACTAAACTAATTGAAAATATCTACATAGTTTCAATTATTTTTGTCATGATTTTGTGGCTTTGGAGGAAACTAGTAAAGTTCTTCGTTACTTGGTTTTCCCACTTATACTGACAAATGAAAATTTGGGAATACTCTTGACCAACAAATAACTTGAATATAATTTTTATTAACAACCAAGAAAAATATAACTCACCAACCACAGAATTGTGTTTGATCATAAATTTTATACCCAAATTCTTTTTTCATTCTGCAAGTAAGTGTGTAGATATGTTTATGTCAGTTACTCAACCATTACTTATTAAAACATAGTGGGGTGTTAAGAAGGGTTTAAATGACTTTTTGAATCCTTTGGGGTCTGGGCCTTGTTTCTCATCTATATGTCCAATGAGGTATGAGTTTGGTCCTAACTTTCTGGCCATGTGGGCCTGGGCAAGTGTTTGAATCTCGGCATGCTGCTGCTTCCTCTCACATAAAAGGGGAAAATTCATCGGATTGTTGGGGAGATTTAATGAAATAATGTTTGTGAATTACTTGAAAGAGTGCCTCAGGCATAGAAAATACTCAGTGTCAACTGTTGTTATAAATGTTGTAAATTCTCAACCGTGTATTTTCAACTGAGAAGAAATGAAAATACAGTCATCAGATTCAGATAACATCTTACCACAATGTTTCCATTCCCCAAGAAACCAAGATATTTTTCAATATTTCAGTAATAGGTTTCAAATAATAGATTTAATATTTTTAAAATGTGAACAGGGAAGTTCTCTTCTTCCAGCCAATTGATATTATGCCTGGGGATTTATGAATTATACCAAATGGATGTGGGAAATTGATGGGGTTTTCTGAAACGTAACATTTTTGGAAATTTCCGAGATTGTTCAAAATTGAAGTTAGTCATATTTGTTCCAGTTGTGGCAGAGATGTTACTGACTCTGATGGTACTGCAAGCCACCAGTAGCAAATGGGGTTTAAGTGTGATTGAAAATGACCCCTGAACAATCTGGAAGGAATCTTAATGAGCTCTGCCCCCAGGCTTTATTTGAAGTGTATTGCTACTCTTTCAAGGTAGAAATGGTCTATGATTTCATCTGTTTGGAATTAGGCGTCCAAAGGATTTAGGATAGATGTGAAGGGAGAAAATGGAGACAAACATCATGGGATAAGTGAGTTTAATGATTTCTGGGAACTGAGACAAAAAGCCACCCTAAATTTCAGTGATTCTCCGACGACTACACTGTAATAACTACTTGCTAATGTGTTGGGGACCCTGGGAACAAAGATCAGCCCCAATTCTGAACCTATCCCCTCTTCTCATCATACTGAAAAACCAAGTCCCAATGAAGAAAATCTGTCAAAATAAGGGCTATTTATTGCACTGCTTATCCAGTTACACCAATATTCAACCCTCTTCTTCCTCTGCCTTATCCTGCTTTCCTTGAAATTTACAAAATTACTGCCAAACACCAGCACTACTTGCCCACCAAAGGCACACCTTGTTACACCTATGGACCCATTTTCTCAGCATAGTTCCTGGACCATTAGAGGGCACTTCGTAAATAAATGATTTTGAATAAATGAGTGAAAAATCAATGAGCAGGAATACCATAGCATTGAGTAATGAGTGCTCACTGGATCCTCTCAAAATAAAGACAGCAGGATCATGGGGTCATTTCCCCCGATTGCTTAAATCTAAGGATATTTGAAAGGCTCAGTAGTTATTACAGACATAATTTTCAAATATCAGTTATCACTGGGGCCATTTTCCCCCTAATTCTCTGGGAATCTAAATCTCCTTTTCTTTGCCCTCTCCTCCAATTCTTTTGTCCAGGCTTTATACTGTCACCTCCCCTGACAGCCAAGATGAGTACGTCACCCTACAGTTTTTCAGGGAGTGCTCCAAGCTTCCAGGAGCACATGGATTGGTGATACGATCTGGCCTGTTGGCTTTGTTAGGCTCCTCATGCTGATTGCACAACAGTCTTACAACAGGGCCAGTGAGACCTCCTGCGAAGAGGCACCCAGAAATGCAGCCGTAGTTCAGTGCAGGTCTCATGGGCATCAGCAGGGATTTGGGGAACTTGCAGGCCACTGGAGCTTAGTTGATATTAGGACAACTCACATGGAAAATGTGAGGACAAAGGACAATTTGTTGACCACCAAAGAAAGGAGGATATTGCTAAAAATACGATTGTTCCCTGGCGTTGAATTTATCTGATCAACACAATCCAAGTTGAATAGTTAAGAGTCTCGAAAGCCCCATTATGATTAAGTTACCATCGGTTCAGCTGTGGCACTGGGCCTGTTCTGCCTGCACGTCTGACACCCTGACCACAACCTCCTCACCTTCCCTCATGCCTCAGCCCTGCCCCATTCACTTCGTTCTGCCTCTGCCATCCTCGGGCCCCAAACTTCATCCCTACCACCAGAGTGGGTTGAAAATCCATGGTATCCTATCTCAACAGAGTCGCCCAACTGCCACAGCTGCCCTGTTGTCTCATTCACCCCTGGTCAAACCCTCAGCAGATATACCACCTGATGACGCTCACAAGGCTGACAGCTCTGAGCGCCAGCCCCCCCTCCCCCACATACACGTGTGCTCACACACATGCTCTTTCACTCACACACACTTTTGTGCACACACAAACTCTCACACACATAAAAACACTCTCACACTCATCCACACAAATGGTCTTACACAAACACACATACTCTCACAAACTCTCATACAGTCATGCACACAAACCTTCACACATACTCTCGCACACATACACACTCACACACACACGAACACAAATTCTCACACACACAAACTCTCACACTTACACACACTCACACACTCTCATGCACACACACCCTCATACACACAAACACACGCTCTCACACACAAACTCTCACACTCACACACAAACACACCCTGACACATATGGGCACGTACACACACACACACACACTCGTTCTCAGGACCAACCCATTTCTGTCATCTTTCCCTCCTTGTTTTCAGCTGACCCTGTCAGTCCTCGTTGCTTTTCCCCAGGGCCCTGCTCTCACTCACGAGGCTGTCTGCTATGTCCTTGCTCTAGTCTTAAGTCTTCCCCTCATCCTGGCTTCTTATCTCACAAATACTCCCCCAAACACTCAGGCAACTCTGATGAAGGCAGCTAGGAGACCAATCTTAAGAAACATCATCTAACATTTTATTTCCTCCCTGCTGTATGCCCAGAGCTGCCATCACAGGCCAAGCACAGGGCATCTTCTGGCTTGTTCCCTAGAGTCGCCTGCACCCCAATTTCCTCCCTACATTTGATTCTTACTTCCAGCTGTGCCTGCACTGTGCTGTCATGTCTGTTCTCTGAGCAAAAAGTCCAAATGGCACCTCCACTATCACTTGAAAAGTCTAGTGTTCTCTTCTTAGCATTCAAAACCCTACAAAACCAATCTTTCCTGCTGATCCATCTTTATAAACTCTTTCTCCAACACAGAGTCATAGTTTACGTGGCTCTCTTACGGATTCCTCTGTTAAAGGGGTTCATTCATATTTGTCCACTTCCTCTAAATTTAGCCCACTCATTCTTCAAGGCCTATCTGACACCCCACACCCTTGATTCATTTTCCTGTCATTTAGTGAGTGCCCAGCAAATTCCAGGCACTGTGTGGGGAACGTTGTCCCTTCCATTCAGATCTTCCGGTCTGATGGGGGGAGGACAAGACATGAACAGGTAGCCCCAAACCAGTAAATATCCAATGAGTTACCAAGATACTATCATTTGCCATAGGATTCCCAGTGCCCAGCACATGGTAGGTGCTCACTGATATTTGTTAAACTTGAATGGACTGAACATGAAAACTTTGGGAGGTCAGGCTTTCAGTTGTAGGGAAAACTTCAATTGGAAATTGGTCTTGCCTGGATGGCTAGGACACCATGTTGATGTAAGTGGTTATGACATTCCAGGGAATTTCAAGAAAAGCTGATGGAGTCATGGGTGAGTCTGAGGTTTCCTTCTGAGAGAGGGAGAACAAGCTGCCCATAGGAGAGGAGCTGGAAAGTGATGTAATGTGTTGGGGTTCAGGAGCAAATGGTCGAGAAAGAATTCTCGAGACATCTTTGGTGCAAAAATAGTTGTTTTTATTAAAGCGTGGGGACGGGACCTGGGGCAGAAGGAGCTGCACTGGAGTTGTGTGGAGTGACTGATTATATACTTTCAAGTTGGGAGGGCGTTAGGGATAGGGTTAAGTCTCTAAGGAATGTGGAAGCAATGTTTCCAGGACTTTGCAGGGTTATTTATACCGTCTAATAAATCTTATGAGACCCTTCAGATGGATATCAGTGGGCCGTATGTTTGGAGGATGATTGCTAACATATATCTTGGGGCAGGGGGGTAGAGATAAAGGAAGTTTCCAAAGCGATTTTCATATGTTAAAAAAGACTTATAGGATCCTGGAGGTTGGGCTAATGTCAAGCTAAGGTTGTCTTTTGCCCTTAGCAAAGTATTCCCATTGAGGCAATTTTGTTCTGGAGGAAGGTCACTCTGCCTATCTTAAGTACTTGTCAACTGGCTGTAATTTACAAGGAAATTTAATTTTTTTCTATATTTCTTTTGCCTTTGTTCTCCACATCAGAAAAGAAGCTGTGGTTCTGATTAAAGAGGGTTTTGAAATTCAAGCTAAGAACTTTGGCCTTCACCCAGGAGATGATGAAGAACCATAGTAGGCATGGGAATGACACCAAAGGGGCTTTTTCAGATGAGTGGACAGGTGACATGGACTGAAGTAAGGAAAGACTGAGTTAGGAAAACTGACTTAAAAAAAAAAAAAGATCATGGTGGACCACACACAAAGTAAACAAAACACACAAACCTAATTCAGGGTGGTCACGGTGGATCTGGATGGCAGCAGTAGATATTCTGCATGTTGGCCACCCAGGCCACCTTGCCAGGCCTGAGCAGCACAATCAGAGGGCTTCTCTGATAATCTGAGGGGCTGACGTCTGTGAGTGTGCTTGGAAAAGTATAAAGCTGGGTGTAGGCATCAGAGTTGTTCATGCAAAGGAATGGGCAGAAGTGGCATTAAAAATGGAAGGGTTTGGCCATGGGTTGGAGGATGTGGGAGGTGTGGGACAAAAAAGAAAGAAGTGGGAGTGAATGACTAAATGTCCAGACTCTGGAACCAAATCCCAGCATTACCGCTTATGAACTGTGGGGTCTGGGAAAGTTACTTGGCTTCTTTGTGCCTTGACTTCCTAATCCGTTAAAATGTGCATGGAAGCAATAATACAATCTTTTCAAGTCAACTATAGTTTTTTCAAGACAGTTAGACTCATGACAAGCACACAGCAGGTGCCAAACAAAGGTCAGTTGTTATTATTAACAACACCAACTTTGTTGACTTCTAGAAGCCGCCCCTCCCCACAGGGGAACCTCTCCTGGGTCT
Organism: Callorhinus ursinus; assembly: GCF_003265705.2. Taxonomy (NCBI): domain Eukaryota; kingdom Metazoa; phylum Chordata; class Mammalia; order Carnivora; family Otariidae; genus Callorhinus; species Callorhinus ursinus. The sequence continues at coordinate 136,490 of NW_027397217.1, read as the reverse complement.
TGCAGCCCAGACCACACATCTGATTGCTGGGTTCCATTCTGACTGGTCTAGTCCTCAATCCGTGTAGTGGGCATGGATTTTTTTCCCCAGCCACAAGTACCAGGCTCTGTGTTATCTGATATGTCCTCAGGGCCTTCTCCTTCCTGATGAGGAACAGCAGGTCCTCCCCAACACACCCAGATGTAAATGGTCTATTATAAATCCACTCAAGAGCTTCACAGCCTATGTCCTTGGACAGTTTGTCCATGGAGCATGGCGTCACTTCATAATGGCTGAAAGAAGCAGGGAGCTGAAGGGCACAGGGGCTCACAGTGCACAATCTACCAAAGGGGCTGCTCTGGAGGATAGCACTTATTTGTTTGCTCGAAGACAATGCTTAGATCAAAGTTATCAAGCCCAGCCAGAAAGACTTGGGAGCCAGGAAATAATGGACTGCTAGGTTTTGTTGAGCAGCACCCAAACATTTCATTTCAAGACAAAGCCAGGGGTGCCTGGGTGGCTCAGTTGTTAAGCGTCTGCCTTTGGCTCAGGTCATGATCTTGGGGTCCTGGGATCAAGCCCCGCATTGGGCTCCCTGCTCAGTGGGGAGACTCCCTCTCCCTCTCCCAACCCCCTGCTTGTGTTCCCTCTCTCGCTGTCTCTCTCTGTCAAATAAATAAATAAAATCTTAAAAAAAAAGACAAAGCCAAACACATAAAATAATTAACTAATATTAATTAAATACCCTTCCAAAGGAAAAAGAAGTAAAAAAAATAAAAATAGAAAAATAAGTAAAAAGCAAAAAAATGAGGGGGGAATTGTTTTAAAGAGATGAACTCAGGAGATACTGGAAAACATCAATTTAAAACTAAAAAGCTGGAGCACATGGGTGACTCAGTTAAGTGTCTGCCTTCGGTTCAGGTCATGATCCTAGGGTCCTGGGATCAAGCCCCGCGTCGGGCTCCCTACACAGCGGGGAGCCTGCTTCTCCCTATGCCCCTCCCCCTGCTCGAGACTTCTCTCTCTCAAATAAATAAATAAAATATTTTTTTAAAAAACTAAAAAGCATTTATGTGTATTTGAATTTATGTGTAAACTGTAGCTGAATTAAAGAAAATGCTTCAGGGCACCTGAGTGGCTCAGTCAGTTAAGGGTCTGCCTTCAGCTCAGGTCATGATCTCAGGGTCTGAGACTGAGCCCCATGTCAGGGTCCCTGCTCCACAGGGAGTCTGCTTCTCCCTCTCCTTCTCCCTTTGCCCCTCCCCCCTGCTCAAGCTCACTATCTTGCCTGGTCTCAAATAAACAAATAAAATCTTAAAAAAAAAGAAAAGAAAATGCTTCAAGATTAGCTACAATAGCTGAGGATGTCTGATAACATACACTGGCTGACAAAAACTTGGAATTACCAGTATAAATACTTATCTGATTAAAAGGAAGTTATAAAACCCAATATACCCCAAAACAGGAGCTTAAGGAAAGTGATTCCAGAACAAAACTCAGCACAACAGAATCAGTTGGATTGGTAAACATTTGGATTCTCAGGTTCTCAGATTCTCTCTGCTGAGCCTGTGAGTCAGTGGGTTTGGAGCGGGGCTGGGGAAGCTGCTGTCTGATGCTAGGCCCTGTTGGGTCTTCCTACTGGGGAAGCTGTTTTCTCTCTCCCTGGGCTGAACATCTGGATTCTAACCTGGCTGTACTTCTCAGGTTGCTCCAGGAGGGACATCAGAGGACCCACAGGAAGGCCGTGGAAGGGACATTCTAAGAGAAACACTGGGCAAGGCTCACTGGCGGGACAGCTAGATGGTGAGTCAGAGCTGGACCTCCCCTTGGCCTAGAGGAGGCAGGGCCGAGGGCAGGTGGTACCTCCAGGGCTGCAGGGATGTGGAGAAGCTGTGAATGCCCCTTGGGATGGATGAGTCACTCATCCCTGGAAATAAAAACACCCCATTTTTATTTCTGTTTAACAAGACAGGGGTCTTTATTTAATTTCGTGGTTCTTACACTTTAAAGACTGACTTAAAGGTTCCTATTTCAGGTGCCCTTAAATGTTGGGGTAGACCATAATCAACCCCAAGAGCTGTGGAATGTGCAAAATCCCAGGTCCCCTCCCAGACATGGGGTACACCCCAGGAATCTGATCTTTAGCATACCTCCCCAGAGATTCGAACAATGCAGGCTGTGTGAGGGCCAGGCTTTGGGAGAAGCACTGCTCTGTGGCTGCTGGGACACAGGGAGTAAGCAGGGGGAGCAGCCCGCTGTCAACAGCCAGCCCTGGGAATTCCCATAAGCCTCCTCAGGCCTCTAATTACAGAGGGTGAAGTGTAGAAAATGACCATTGCCAGCTCCTTGGTGCTCCCTCTGCACAGGGCACTTCAGATGCATTTGGTTCATTGATATCCCTTGAGGTGAGTGCTTTATCATGGTCCCCACTTTGCAGATGAGGAATGAGAGGTGGGGGACCTACACACATCGTGTAGCTAGTGAGTGATGAGACCAGCAACAAAGCCGGAGCCAGCTGTGCACCTCCCTATTCCAGTAAGCTCTTCCTGCCCCAAGCATTGGGAGAGCCAGTGAGCGATGCCCAGCAAATGCTCAGAGAGCTGAAGTGTGGGTGCACGCTGGTAGGGCCACAGTTTCCTGGGGAGTTGGCACAGTGTGTGTGTTTCTTGCACACTTGCTTTCCTCCACCAAGCCCAACTCACGACTGACAATGGCAATTGCATGGTGGAAATGATCCAAGAATACTGGAGATACTTCTTAAGCTAAACTATCAAGGAGCTGGAGAGTTCCTATCTTAGATGTAGATGTTCTTGCCAGAGCAGAAGGGAGGATTGGGAATGAAGTGCTTTTGAAAAGAGCAAAGCAAAGCCAGATATCCTGCTACACAGCCAATGTAAACTCCCCTCCCATGGATGACACCCACCCCCTAAACAGGTGAGCCCTACAGAGATGTGCAGAGGACCCTTGGGAGCGTTCGGAATGAGCTAGGGTTCCCCTTCTGCCCCTCACTGGTGGGACCCTCAGGAAGCTGTACCTGGCTTCCTCCCTGGTAAGGTGGGGAAAATAATACCCTACAAGGGAGTTGTGCACCTTAAAAAGATGTCTGTTGTTAAGGAGTTAAGTCAGTGCCTGGAGCACAGGCGGCACTTCATGAATAGTGCTTACTGTCACAATGATGACGCCGGTGAGGAACGTGGTGACTCCACCAACACTTTTGGCGGGGGGGTGGGAACTGCCTTTCTCTCAAAGGCTGGCTCACTGTGCAGCTCGTGGAAGGTTCCGGCAGGTGTTCAGGCCGTGTCGAAGTGTACTTTGAAGGCGTGTGGTACACAGTGTGTGGCGACTTTTGGGACGAGAAGGAAGCACAGGTGGTGTGTCGGCAGCTGGGCTGCGGTACAGCCGTCTCCGCCCCAGGAGAGGCCCGCTACGGCCAGGGCTCCGGCCCCATCCTTCTGGACAATGTGCAGTGTTCAGGGACTGAGGCCTATCTGGAGCAGTGCTCCCACGCCGGCTGGTTCACCCACAACTGCGGGCATGGGGAAGATGCTGGTGTCACCTGCTTGGGTAAATGCCTTTCTCTCTTCTCTGGGACTTGAGTTTCCATTTTTTCCAGTCGTGTCCTCAATATCTCCCCAACACAGCCAGACTCCCTAAATCTCTCTCTTTTTTTTAAAGATTTATTTATTTTTTTTTGAGAGAGAGAGAGAGCACACAGAGGGAGAGGGAGAGGAAGAAGCAAACACCCACTGAGCAGGGGAGCCTGACGTGGGGCTCAATCTCAGGACCCTGGGATCATGACCTGAGCCAAAGGCAGACATTTAACTGACTGAGCCACCCAGGAGCCCCGAGGACACCCTAAATCTAACCCCAAACTTTTTGTGTCTATTTGAGAAGCCAAAAGTCAGCATATTGCAAAGAAATCTCGGTTTGAAGCAAAAGGCTTAGTCCAGTTACAGGATGGGCTACATCACTGCGAGTCCCGGTGCAAAATGAAAATGTGGGTCTCCTTTATCAGAAATTATTTAAGAATTTCAAGACAGCAACAGCAGAGCATTAGAGCTCTGAGTGGAGGGCCCTGACTGACGACAGGTGCACCTGGCATCCTTAATGTTTGTGCGCCCCCCAATGCCTCCCCTTCCTCTTAATGTGGTTTTTTGCACATTATTTCCCCTATAACACAATGGGAATAATAATACTAATAATATTAGCAACCAAAACAATGGCTTTCCTCCCCCACCCCTTCCTGCTATTTGGGGAGACACCTGTTAATTCTGATCCTTCACGTGCCATTTCATAACCAATGAGGCTGTGCCTGATGTTTCTGCCTTTTGAGAACATCTGTCTCCTAGAGACCAAGTAGCCATGTCTCTAAGAACCCATCTCTGAATGATGGGGCAAGTTTGGAAGTCAGGAGCCAGAGGCAGCCCCCTCCTTGTTCCTCAGCTGCCAGATATGCAGAGTGGGAGGACACTGCTCCTCCATTCCCCTGATCATTCCTCCCAAATCTGACATGCCAGGAAGCAAGATCTAAGCCATTATCAGCTAACGAAGAGCCAAGCACTCATTCATTCAGAGAATATTATTGCAGAAAGCTTGGAGATCCAGCAGTGAACACAATGTCCCTGTCCCATGGGATTGAATTCCAGACTATTCCACGTGCCAGTTTCTGTCACAAAGCAGCAGACTCCCCTCTCTTGGTGATGGTGGGGACCAGACCCTGCCTTGCTGGGACCTTTCCCACTGCAGGCGACTTTGTTCTAGAGCTGGTTAAATGGGTCAAGAAGAATTCCAGTCCATTAAATCGTCATTCCCAAGACATCTCTCTGGCTTGCAGGGAAAGGCAGGTCCAGCCCCTCTGACTTCCTGAACCCCTGGAACGCACTTTGTGAGCTTCCTGTGAGTCCTCGGGACAGACAGCATTGGGCAGATGTCATCTTTGTCTCATCTGGGCACTTCAGGCAGCGTAGGAAGTTGGGAGGAGGACTCTGCCAGTCTCTTAGGCAGCAGGTCCTTGGGCACGGGATCTTGAGGGGAGGACAGGGGCTGAGAAGAGTCTAGTTAGCAAATGATTATAAGAATCGGACCTCAAGGGGCGCCTGGGTGCTCAGTTGGTTAAGCCTTTGCCTTCAGCTCAGGTCATGATCTCAGGGTCCTGGTATCGAGCCCCACGTCAGGCTCCCCTGCTCAGCGGGGAGCCTGCTTCTCCCTCTCTTTCTCTGTCCCTCCCCCCTGCTTGTGTTCTCTCTGCCTCAAATAAATAAATAAAATCTTTAAAAAAAAGAATCTGACTTCAGGGAAATTTAAAAATGCCTTTTTTTTTTTTTGAGGATTTCAGAGGGGAGGGGGTTAGGGGGATGGGTTAGCCCACTGATGGGTATTAAGGAGGACATGTATTGCAATGAGCACTGGGTGTTATACACAAACAATGAATCATGGATCACTACATCAAAAACTAATGAAGTACTGTATGGTGACTAACATAACATAATAAAAATAAATAAATAAATAAATAAATAAATAAATAAATAAATAAAAATGCTTTTTAAGTATAGTTTTAAACAGTTGTTCTCAACTGGGGATGATTTTATCCTCCAGGGGACATTTGTCAATGTCTGGAGACATTTTTGTCACAATTAGGGGGTGCTACTGGCATCTTAGACGTCAGGGACAATACTAAACATCCTACAACACACAGGACAGCCCTCCACCACAAAGAATTTTCTAGCCCAAAATATCAATAGTGCTGAGTTTAAGAAACCCTACTTTGGAATCAAGCATGTGCAATTGATTTTGTTTATTTTAATAAGTGTGTATTAATCAATAATTAATTGATGGTTAATTTATTAATTATTGCTTTACTAACGAAAGCAAAGTAGTCTATAGCTCCTTCCTTAAGTGTCAACCTCAGTCCAGATTTTTTCCAATAATTTCCTCTGATTGTCCTATCTACTGATTAAAGTTGATTAAGTTTACTATCATTTGGAGGGAAAGAAAATCTAATTTCTTTCAAATATGATATTTTGACACATTTACTGAATCTTTATTATAATCTTAGCATGTAAGGTATTCCAAATCTGGGTATACTGAATCACTTGATGGTTTGCCTGAGAGACTGCCTCAAAGTGTGAATCCTGTCAGGTCATGGAGCAATTCCCAGTTTTCCAAGTACCTTCCATCCGTTATCCCATTCGATCCTTGCACAATTCAAGCAGGCTTGTTTTATGATCCTTGTTTCATAAATAAATAAACTGAGGTTCAGTGACAAGTTTAAGTCAAGGTCAGGTACCTCGACCAAAGTCTTATGGCAAATATCCAGGCCTCTGGACTTCACCTCTGGTGCTGTCTCCTCCACTAAATGTGCCCACATGCTGGAAAATCACCCTGACTCTAGGCAAAATTTGCAAATGTCCAAAGTTGTCTTGCTGCTCTATGAGCAGCCTCACCCTGCCCTCATATTTTAGGCTCCTCACCCACTCATGTTCCCCAAGCCCTGGCACAGCCCCAGATGCACAGTACCTCTTGAGTTGAACCACCCTAATTTATTTAAACCAGACCCATCTTCCAACATCATCAAAACAGAATGTCAACTGGGGAAATGAGTGATTGACCATAGGACAAGAGAATGAATGTCCATGTGTTAATCAGCTCCCATGTTCCTCAAACAAATGCCCCAAACAGCACAGCCCAGGGTGACCTGCCCTGAGCACAGAGTCTCTTTGGAAGCCATTTATCTTCAACAGTCACATAGAGTTTTATTTCCAAGTTACAGTACAATCATATTTATCACAATATGAAAACAGGTGTTTAAAATACTCCACATAAGGTAATGTTGGTTACCTGAGATGCACCTTGGAAGATGCACCCTTCTGGCCTGCAGATGTTCCCAGCCCCAGGGGAGGACATCTAAACAAACCAACCCTAGTTGAGTGTATTGGGCTATTCCTGAGCATAGAGTTTAGACTAAGATGTCTGCATTTCAACGAATGTTGAAAACAGTAAAAGGTCTTTCCTTCCAAGCCTCCTTTTTGGAATAACCACATAGAGCCCAAATTCCAGGCTAAACTTTTTTATTGGGTTCATAGAAGTGGGACAACAGGTGATCCTTCCAGAAAGTGCAGGGCCCTCCAGAATGTTTGTCATCTTTGATAGACTCCAGTTATATTCAACTTTCTTTTCTTTCTCATAGAATATGAACATGAAACTTCAGGAGCTTTTGGTAAGAATCACACCGCAGTATATCTTTAAGGGAACCTCCCCAAAATGTTCCCAATCCTCTGATTTTATAACACAACCCATTGTGGAAGTGGGGAGGGGCAGAAGACAAATAATGAATTTAATCAAAAGAACTCTACAAAGGAAAGGGAAAAAAAAGTAGCTTCTCTGCTTTGACTATGGTACAGAGGAAACATTTTCCCCCAAACTGTTTTGTTCTCATTGCCTAAATGTATTTCAGAAAATTATGGAGTGAGGATATGAATATAATTTAATAAATTGCCATCCAAAGACATAATTGAACTAAAATTGTACTAAAGAAAATCCTAACTTCAGACTTCCGGCAAATTCAGAAATGAATGGAGAAAAGCTCACCGTTTCTGGTTAACTTGGACCCTACAACACCTTTCTTCCTTAGAAGTCTCTTAATGAGCCAGAGGAACACACTTCTATAAGCACTTGACCCTTCTGCCTTTCTGGCAGAAGACATGTTCCCACAAAGGATCCAGTTTAAAAGAACAATGTGTGAGTGACTCTGAGCTGCCCAAATACATTATCACTTCTCACATGCACTGATCAGAACCAACCTGTCAAATCCAGTCCCCAAATCATGCTCTTGGCCCAATGTCTACTCCATGAGGCTGCCCTTAGCTCAGTGTCTGCCCTGTGAGCTCACCACATACATGCGATACTCCCCAGTAAATTTGGGTGGACTCTTTGGGATGGCAATGACACCTCACTTCTTCCTCTCTGCTCTTAGATGCTGGGATCCTAACACCATTCCCTGGTGGTGAGTCAAGGGTTTCTACCTCTTCATTTCATGTGGTTTTGTAGGTCATGTGCTACCAAGCAGAATGATTCCATCTGGGGATCTACATGCATTCACCTCACTCATAAACCTCTGCTGTTTTTTTAATGAACTGGGGAAGCCTCTGCCTTCTGCCATCCTTCTTTGTCTACTTAGCTCCTTCCTACTCTTTGTCCAAGACTCGGGTCCGTAATCACTCTTTTGAAAAGATATCCTGGGACCCCCACCCCCATATGCACTCTCAAAACATTATAAACATCTCTCCCTTTGCTTCTGAGCATTTAGCATAGTTGTAAATCTAAACTTAATTTGGCATTAATGCGATTACTCCCTCCACTCTCCGCAAATCAGACTCTAAACTCTGTGACAGCAAAACCAGGTCTGTTCTATGAACCGTAATACCTGCAGTGACCCAGTGCATGCTTCCAGAAATACGTATTGAACAGTTTAACAAATGCGTTAATGCAGAATGTGTTCCTTCTCCTAACAGGTACTATTTTTGTGTCTTTGAAAGATTGGCCACAATTGCAACTAGTGAATGGGTCAGGCAGATGTTCCGGACGTGTGGAAGTTTTCTACCATGGCCAGTGGGGCAGGGTTTGTGATGAACACTGGGACATGAATGAAGCTGATGTGGTGTGCTGGCAGCTGAACTGTGGTCATGCCCTCGCAGCCCCTGTCAAGGCTCAGTTTGGTGAAGGAGAGGGCCAGTTTCTGCTGGATGATGTGGACTGTACCGGAAGAGAGAGTTTCTTGGGACAGTGTCCTCATACTGACTGGTTCCTCCATAACTGTGGTCCTAGAGAAGATGCCAGTGTCGTCTAAAGTCTTTATTTCCTTGTTGATCTTTTGCTTAGATGATCCGTCCATTTCAATCAGCGGGGTGTTAAAGTCCCCCACTATTATTGTATTGTTGTCAATGTGTTTCTTTGCTTTTGTTATTAATTGCCTTATATAATTGGCTGCTCCCATGTTAGGGGCATAGATATTTACAATTGTTAGATCTTCTTGTTGGATAGACCCTTTAAGTAGGATATAGTGTCCTTCCTCATCTCTTATTACAGTCTTTGGTTTAAAATCTAATTTGTCTGATAGAAGGATTGCCACCCCAGCTTTCTTTTGGTGTCCATTAGCATGGTAAATGGGTTTCCACCCCTTCACTTTCAATGTGGGGGTGTCTTTGGGTCTAAAATGAATCTCTTGCAGACAGCATACCGATGGGTCTTATTTTTTAATCCAATCTGATAGCCTGTGTCTTTTGATTGGGGCATTTAGCCCATTTACATTCAGGGTAACTATTGAATAATATGAATTTAGTGCCATTGTATTGCCTGTAAGGTGACTGTTACTGTATATTGTCTGTATTCCTTTCTGGTCTATGCTGCTTTTAGGCTCTCTCTTTGCTTAGAGGACCCCTTTCAATATTTCTTGGAGGGCTGGTTTCGTGTTTGCAAATTCCTTTAGTTTTTGTTTGTCCTGGAAGATTTTTATCTCTCCTTCTATTTTCAATGACAGCCTAGCTGGATATAGTATTCTTGGCTGCATATTTTTCTCGTTTAATGCTCTGAATATATCATGCTAGTCCTTTCTGGCCTGCCAGGTCTCTGTGGATAGGTCTGTTGCCAGTCTAATGTTTCTACCATTATAGGTGACATATCTCTTCTCCTGAGCTGCTTTCAGGATTTTCTCTTTGTCTCTGAGACTCGTAAGTTTTACTATTAGATGTCGGGGTGTTGACCTATTTTTATGGATTTTGAGAGGGGTTCTCTGTGCCTCCTGGATTTTGATGCCTGTTTCCTTCCTCACATTAGGCAAGTTCTCTGCTATAATTTGCTCCAATATACCTTCTGCCCCTCTCTCTCTTTCTTCTTCTGGGATCCCAATCATTCTAATGTTGTTTCGTCTTATCGTATCGCTTATCTCTCGAATTCTGCCCTCGTGATCCTGTAGTTGTTTATCTCTCTTTTTCTCAGCTTCTTTATTTTCTATGATTTGGTCTTCTATATTGCTGATTCTCTCTTCTGCCTCATTTATCCTAGCAGTTAGTGCCTCCATTTTTTATTGCACCTCATTAATATCCTTTTTGATTTCGAGTTGGTTAGATTTTAGTTCTTTTATTTCTCCAGAAAGGGTTTCTCTAATAACTTCCATGCTTTTTTCAAGCCCAGCCAGTATCTTTAAAGTCATGATTCTGAACTCTAGGTCCGACATCGCACTAATGTCCGTATTGAGTAGGTCCCTGGCAGACGGTACTACCTCTTGTTCTTTTTGTTGAGGTGATTTTTTTGTTTTGTTTTGTCATTTTGTCCAGAGGAGAATAGATGAATGAGAGAACAAAATGCTAACAGGTCAAAAACGTCCCCAGAAAATATACTCTAATCAAATCAGAAAAGACCTGAAAAGAAAGGGAAAGAAAGAAAAAAGAAAGAAAAAAAAAGATAAAAACTAACAAAAACAGAACAAAACAAAACAAAAAAACAAAATATGATCAAATATGATCAGGCTGGTGCATAGATCAGTGCCAAACACTAGATTTTGGGTGTATTTTGGTCTGTTAGAAGAAAGTGCCTCCTAAAATTTTAAAGAAAGAAAGACATATATGTACAAAATAAGGGATGATACAATGAAGGGATGGAATATGACTGTAAAGATGAAAATTATAAAAAATTTTTAAAAAGGAATTGAAAAGAAGATTTGAAAAAAAGAAAGAAAAGAATTAAAAAAAAAGGAAAGAAAGAAAAAAAAGGGGGGAGAGAATGTGATCAGGCACGAGACTAGAACAAAGCCATACACTAGAGATTTAGGGTGTATTTTGATATGTTAGAAGAAACTGTATCTCAAAATTTTAAAGAGAGAACAACTCATATATATATATGCCAAAAATAAGGGTAACTACTATGAAGGGATAGAATATGACTCTAAAAATGAAAAATAAAAATTTTTTTTTATTTATTTTTTTAAAGATTTAATTTATTTATTTGAGAATGAGAGATAGAGAGCACGAGAGGGAAGAGGGTCAGAGGGAGAAGCAGACCCCCCGCCGAGCAGGGAGCCCAATGCGGGACTCGATCCCGGGACTCCAGGATCATGACCTGAGCCGAAGGCAGTCGCTTAACCGACTGAGCCACCCAGGCGCCCTAAAAAAAAGGGATTGATAAGATGTTCGTTGAAAAAGGGAAAAAGAAAAATTCAAAAAAAAAAACAGTTAAAAAAATTAACTTTGAAAGACTAATGAATCATCTAAAAAAGCCATGAATTCTATGTGCAGTATTCCCCTGGCGCTGGAGTTCTCCCGTTCTCCTTGATCGGTAAACTTGGTCTTGGCGGGCTGTTCATGCTGATCTTCTCGGGGAGGGGCCTGTTGCCGTGGTTCCCAAATGTCTTTGCCGGAGGCGGAATTGCCCCGCCCTTGTCGGTCCGGGCTAAGCCAGCTGCTCGGGTTTGCTCTCAGGAGCTTTTGTTCCCTGCAAGCTCTCGGTACAGCTTTGGAGGACCAGGGTGAAAATGGTGGCCTCCCAATCTCCACCCGGAGGAGCCGAGAACTCGGGGCCCTGCTCCTCAGTGCGCCCCCAGAGAAAGGCAATCACTCCCGTGTCCCCAGTCTCCGGCCGTACTCCGTGCTCACCTGGCCTGTGACCGAGCATTTCTATCTCTGGCACCCGACCCCGTGTGGAGTCTCCAAACCCAGCAGATCCCTGCGGTGCGCTCCCGCGCCACTCCTCCCGGGGGAGGAAGGGGAGTCTCCCCAGATCTGTTGCTTGTTGGGTCCCTGCTGGAGGAGCCGTGGCCCCACTGGGCCACGGATCACGGTTTATGGCAACCCCGAGCTGAGAGCCCGCGCCTTGGCTCCGTCTCTGCAGCCGGCTTCCCCGCTCTGATACCTGGGAGCTCTGTCGCACTCAGGCACCCCCAGTCTTTCTGTGACCCCGAGGGTCCTGAGACCACACTGTCCCACAAGGGTCCCACCCCCAGCTTAGCCACTGGAGCAACGTCCCTCAGCGGAGCCGACTTCTAAAAGTTCCGATTTTGTGCTCCGCGGCTCTATCACTTGCCAGAAGCGGCCGACGGAGGCCCCCTCCCCCGCCGTCTATCCTCCCGAATATCGCCTCGGATTCATTTCTCCGCATGTCCTACCTTCCAGAAAGTGGTCGCTTTTCTGTTCAGAGAGTTGTTACTCTTCTTTTCTTCGATCTCCTGTTGAGTTCGTAGGTGTTCAGAATGGTTTGATCCCTATCCAGATGAATTCCTGGGACCAGACCAAAATGGATTTTTTTCTTAATAGAGAAAAATAGTGGAAGATCTTAGATGAATCTAGATCCATTACGAGGACTAGATTTCAAAAATGACTGGTAAAAGACAACGTAAGTCAACAGTGAGATTAATCACTCACTGAATGCAATCTACCTTTCTTCAAGACACTGTGAGACTAAAAAGTAATTTTTCCCACTAAAAGTTCGCAGTCTAATGAAAGTGAAGAAAATGGGGGTTTATAAATCAGAATAGCACTGAGTTTTGTCCTGTTGATTGTTGAGTCCAGGCTATGTATTTCTAATCATAAGCCTTCAACTGGTTAGTAATGACTGTGATCATTCTAGACCAGGGTTTCTCAATCTCAGTACTATTGATGTTTGTGGAAGCATAATTCTTTGTGGAAGGGGCTGTCCCATGCATACAAGCTATTTAGCATTATCCTTCACCTGAACCTACTGAATGACCACCCCCCAGCTATGGCCACCAAAAATGTCTTCAGACATGGTCAAATGTCCCTTGGAGGGTGGGGGATTGCTCCTGATTGAGAACCACTGGTCTAGACATACAGATGAATTTCCACCAAATACATGACTAGTATAATGGGTATTATACTACCAATGTTAAAGACATAAATGCGTATGCCAGTGGGAAATAAAGAAAAAAATGTAGTGGGTCTAAAGCAGTGAACTTAGTCACTTGCTAAAAATTCCAATCGTATTCAAGTAGAAAGACTGTATTCGTATTACACTAAGGTAATTAGTAAGTTAATTCAAACAGCAAAAATATTGGGGGGCGGTGTTTTGTTTTGTTTTCATCTATTTTTTGTTTCTCTTTTTCTCCCTTTGATTTGCCTTTGTTTTATTTTGGTTGTTCAGTTGGATTTTTGGTTTAGAATTCCATCAAAGCGTGTCTATTCTGTAAAGCAACTGGGTCCCACCTGTCTCATGTGTGTGTGTGATGAGTGTTTGCCTCTTACTTGGAGGTGTTATACAGTCTGCAGGTAACAAACAGCACAGGCGCAGCTGGGTGAAGGTGTGTTGTTAGACACACTGTATTAGTAAACGTTTGTATGTTCCATGGTTAATTAAAGTCATCTGAACTAAGGCAGGGAGAGTCAAAATTTTTATATCTGAGAATCACATTCTTTCATTTTAAAATTCATTTTGAATTGAAGTATCTCTAGAAACAACTTCCCTTTTCCAACATAAGTGTTTCTTTTCTCACACATTCACAGAGACTGAGTATTTCAAGCCTGGATTGTGTAAGTGCATGCTTTTGTTTTATTGACATGACATTTTTCATTCTATGTGCTACCTGGGCAGGTATAGGTAGATCATAAAGGGAAAAAAAAGGGAATAATGGTGGGGGAGGGTTTGGATTGACATATTTTGACAATCATTATTTGCCATGTGCACATTCCTGGGCTATTAAAGATGATCTTAAAGTTGAAAATGTGGTTGGGCCACTTTCTCCCTTCCACAAGAGTTAGGCTTATTTTCATTTCAGTCGTGAGAGTTTTAAATTTTTCTCTGGTATCGATCTTTTCATCCAGTGGAATTGCTGTTAAAAGCATTGTGAAGGAAATACCTTGTTAAACTATTTGTATAGCTTGCACAACTGTTCAGCATCTGTTCCTTCCTACTGTGTGTTCAGCATCTGTTCCTTCCTACTGGCTGTAGAACGGAATGAATACCAGCCCCTTCCTTAGTATGACCTTGGGCAAGCCACTTACTCTCTTTGTTTTAAAAGGAGGTAAAAACACTTCACAGAGCTCCATTTGGGTTAAAATAAGGTCATGTACATGGAATGAAAATAAGAGCCAATTTTTATTGAGTGTTAAGGATATTCTAGGCATTTTTCTAGACCTTTGCCTGCACAGTTATTATTTGATTCTCTAATTCAGGGATCAACAAAATTTTCCATAAGGGTCAGACAGTAAATCTTCTAGGCTTTGTGGCTAGATGGTCACTGCTATATTTCAGCTCTGCTGCTGTAGCATGAAAGCGGCAGCCATCACAATTTCTAAGCTGCTGGGCACACCTGTGTTCCTAAAAAATTTACTTACAAAAATAGACACTGGGCTGGATTTGAACCACAGGCTTCATTGTCCTGACTCCTGCTTTAATGAATTAATTTGAAGCACTTTGTATGCATGACTTATTTAATTTTCACAACAACCTTATGAAGTAGGTATGGTTGTAATTCCTGCTTCATCTTGACGAGAAAACTGAAGCATAGAGAAGTTAATCAACTCGCCCAAGGCCATGAAGTTAGCAAGAGGCAGCAAGGTTGCTGGTCTGTTAGCATGAAGTGCTCCAAGAGGCAGCAAGGTTGCTGGTCTGTTAGATTATGATACCTTGATAAGCTTGGCTTTTATGGAGGGTTGATGTTAAAAATAGACATATTCTTCCTATTCAGTTAGTTTCTTGAACCAGAGTCCATCCCACCTGCTTCCTTTCCTTCATTCCATACAACCAATGCATCTGAAAATCCTCAGGCTCTACTTCTGAAATGTATGCTAGACCCATTAGCATCTCCCAACTCCACTGTTACTCTGTTCTCCAAACCTTCAGCATCTCAAATTATTGGAACAGTTTTCTAAGTAGTCTTCTGCATAGTCTCTCCCCTCCATCACACATGGAATCTGTTCCTGGCACAGAAACTAGACCTGGCTGGTAAATCATAAATCAGACCATTCCTTGACCCTCTGAAGGTTTTCTTTTATATTTGGAACAATGCCCAGATCTTTTATAGTGACCTGCAAGACTCCATGATCTAATCCTTGTCTATGTTTCTGACTGGGAAAATGACTCATCTTGTGCTGTGCTCCCTATTGGATTTTTTTTTTGCCATCCCTTGAAACTGACAAGATAGTACTCACCTTAGGGCCTTTGCCCTGGCTCTTCCCTCTGTCTGGGATGGTCTTCTCCCAGATTTTTCCTCAGCTGACTCCTTGTAATCAAGTCTCAACTAAGACATCATTCCTTCAGAGAGAATTCCCCTGAATATACAATCCAAAATAGACCGCCTCTTAGTCATGTTCTATTTTATCAACCTCTTGTTTATCTCTTTGTAGTACTTAGACCATGTGATATTGTCTTCAGAGTTTTCTTTTGTTCACCTGCTCATCATGTGCCCTTTCCACTCTACTTTCCAGAATGTAAGTTTTATGAGAGCAGGAATTTTGGCAAGTTTATGTCAGAGCCAAGGACAATTCCTGGTACATAATAGGTTCTAAACAAATATCTATTTTTTTTTTAAAAGATTTTATTTATTTGTTTGACAGAGAGAGTCACAGCGAGAGAGGAAACACAAGCAGGGGGAGTGGGAGAGGGAGAAGCAGGCTTCCTGCTGAGCAGGGAGCCCGATGCAGGGCTCTATCCCAGGACCCTGGGATCGTAACCTGAGCCGAAGGCAGACGCTTAATGACTGAGACACCCAGGTGCCCCCTAAACAAATACCTATTGAATGAAAAAACAATAGACACATGCTAGCACTCTGCCTCTCCTATAAAACTGGTGTTGAAGACAATGTATTAGTCAATAACATGCTCAGTGGTCCCCAAACAAAAGCAATAACTCCCTTTAGGAAGATACCACTTATCAAACAATTCTGCCTCCTACAAATTATTTATTAAATATAATCCCATTGTGCACCATGATTTCCATCTCCCTTCAAATTCCAGAAAGTTCAGAGCTTAGCTGAATAATCAGTCCTAATAATTAGCTAAGAGTTTTGTTGGTCGGTTATTCGTTGCATTAGCTGATTGTTTTTCGACTAATTTCTCTTTCGTGCATATTGTTATTAAACTTGTATTCCTATTTCTCTGGTTTTGCTATGCAGATACATATGTTTTACTATCAGTCATTGGAAATCTATGGCAGGGTATATTTAACTCAGATTAATAGAAATGTTCACCAAAGGTCCAGGAAGAACATATCATGCAACTAGGTCTTGTGGGAAGCATGAGCTGGAAAGGCAGGTCAGAAGCAGATAGGCCATGGGAGTCCTCCTGCTTACTCTTTGTTGGGACCACTTCCGTGAACAGGCAGGGGACCCCAAATTCCAGGAATGCTGGCTTGTTCTCAATGTATGGGCATCCTGAAGAGCTAGAATCACATGTTAAAGCTATCGTCTCTAGAATCTCTTTAAAACAAGCAAATCAGCAAATACTTCTGAGATTCTATCATGTCCAAAGAACTGTATTTTGCCAGGAGTTCACTATATTTTACATTTTATGCTTTGGACCTGTCACATTAAAGATTTGTTGAATATCAATAAATAGGTAAAGTAAAATCTATTCAATTTAGTTGAATAAAAAACATGTCCATTTGTTTGTACCAATAGGTGATGGAAATTCAGCAACCATATCATCAGGTAAGAGAACATTTTTGTGCTGTTTTCTCCTGGAATATTTCTGAGTACCCAACCAAATTCAGAAAAGAAATAAGTGAGTCACTGTTGAGTTGTTTTGCTGAGTGAATCATTATAACCTGCCCCTTACTTGTGAGTATATGTGGAGCTGATTTTCAGGGTGTTGTCACCAATAGATTCACTAACTTCTTTTAAAAAAAAATGAGTTTACAATGCCATTGTTTTGAATAAGTACTAGAAACCATTTTGAACATAGTGTTTTTCTAATTGTCTTTACGTTTCATTTTGGCCACCTGCTCTGAGAATATACAAACCCTTCTAACTTTTATAAATGCTATGTCTCAAATTTTCTTTGGAGGAAGCATCACTTGATCACATGTAATATTTGCTTATTGTATGAGTTTCAAATAGCTGCTGTAACAAATTGCTACTTAGTGGCATAAACAACACAAATATATTATCTTGTAGTCCTAGAGGTCAGAAGTACAAAATCTCACTGAATTACAATCAGGGTGTCAGCCAAGCTATGTTCATTCTGGAGAGTCTAGAGGAGGATCCATTTTCTTGCTTTTCCCAGCTTCTAGAGGCTGTCTGCTTTCTTTGGCTCATGGCCCCATTCCTCTATCTTCAAAGACAACAGTGTAGTGGCTTAAGATTTCCCTCTGACTCTCTTCTTCTGCCTTTGTTTCCACTTTTAAGAATTCTTGTGATTACATGCGGCTCACCTGGATAATCAGGACAATGTCCCTTATCTTAAGACAGCTGATTAGCAACCTTAATTCCATCTGCAGCCTTAATTCCCCTTGCCCTGTACATGACATAGTCATAGGTTCCAGGGATTAGGATGTGGACATTTTTGGAGGCCCAGTATTCTCCCTCCCACACTTAAATACAATTCTGTAGTTGCCACACTCAGTGGCACAGAGATGGACACATCTCTCAGGAAGTACACTGAAATATGGTGACCCAAAAAGCAAGCAGAGAAGAAGCGTGTGATAAAAAAGGGGTAACATCTACCTGAGTCAATACAAAACGAAAAGCAATATTGTCATCCACTGTTGTTTCTTCTGTGAGTGTTCCTAAGGGATATTGCAAGTAATTCCCAGGGCTATGTAGGGTGCAGAGTCAGGTCTGGAGGAAGGAGAGAATGTGGGGTTGTGTGAATTTATGGAGAGTTCTCATGCTAGGGCAATACCTATGACAGCCACAGAGCCACACGTCGGTAATGAAACAGGCTGAGGAAGGAAATAAGCAGAGCAAGTGAATGCAAGTACCAGGGGGTCTTGATGGTCCAGACCACTGACCAACTCTTAAGGAGAATATTCAGATCCAACTCACATCATTTGTGTCACAAAACACCAAACACCTGCACCTGGACATTGAGGCTGGGAGAGAGGGGATGCAGTTGATTGAGCTGAGGATCCACAGGGCTGAGGGTCAGCAGCTGAGAGGTGACCTAGGCTCTCTATCACTTACACAGTGGTCACTTCAGAGTTGAAGCAAAATGACCTTTTGTGAGACCACAGGGAGCCCTTGGCCAGCCATATCTCCAGTCATTGTGAGCAGTTAGTTAACTGCTAACAGATGTTTCTTTATTACAGTTCTACCCGCTGCCAGCTCAACTCAGCTCTCTCCCATGACTGTGGCACCTTCAACACCACCAGGTAGGACTCCCAGCCCCACCCAGTACCACTGCAATTACTGGATTTATGGCCCCTCTGGTCATGATAGTCAGCTGTTCTGCCATGACTGCTAGACACTGCTGATGTTCTATTTGAGATTGAACGATTTGAGAAGAAAGAGACAAGAGGACCCTGAGAGAGTTGGGATTTCATGTTGTCCAGCTTCACTTTATGTTTCTTACCTATAAGGCTCCTCATTTCCCATGTTTCACAAATGTAAAAAGTAAGAGGAAAAGATGTAAGGGTGTTTGTGTGTGTGTCAGAGTAAGAGAGTGATATTACTAAAAGCGTCACCTTCTACCTTTTGAATTTAAGAAATAAACTACAGCATCTGGCCTTATGTCTGGAAAGTGTCCAACCTAGAAAGACCTCATTATTTTCTGTTATCAGTGAGTCACATACAAAAGGAACACCTCTTCTTAGATGCGGGGAGTAGTGTTCACGATTATTTTATCATTGTGCTCCTTGATGCTGACTCATCTGTAACTATCGACATTTCAATTATACCATCAAATAATCCATATTATGACAATGATAACGATAACCCTGAATAAGCCCTTATACCTACACTGTCCATGTGGCTACTGACTCCTTGAAATGTGGCTCAGCAGAACTGACACAGGCTGTGCGTGTCCAATACACACTGGGTCTTTCAAACATGATATGATAGAATGTAGAATTGCTCTTATTAACATCTTTATATTGATTAGATGTTGAAATGATAATATTTTGGATAAATTGGATTAAATAAGATATATTGCTGGGGCGCATGGGTGGCTCAGTCAGTTAAGCATCCAACTCTTGATTTCAGCTCAGGTCGTGATCTCAAGGTCATGAGATCGAGCCCTGCATCAGGCTCTGCACTGAGTGTGGAGCCTGTTTGAGATTCTCTCTCCCTCTCCTTCTGCCCCTCCCCCACCTCTCTCTCTCTCAAAAAAAAGAATATATTGCTGAAATTAATTTCACCTGTTTCTTTTAACTTTTTAAAATGTGGCTATCAGGGGTGCCTGGGTGGCTCAGTCTATAAGTGTCTGCCTTCGGCTCAGGTCATGATCCCAGGGGCCTGGGATCGAGCCCCACACTGGGCTCCCTGCTCCGCGGGAAGCCTGCTGCTCCCTCTCCCACTCCCCCTCCTTGTGTTCTCTCTCGCTGTGTCTCTCTGTCAAATAAATAAATAAAATCTTTTAAAAATAATAATAAAATAAAATGTGGCTATCAGAAAATTTTAAATTACATATGTGGCTTGCATTTTATTTCTACTAGATAGCACTGTCTCATGCAATGTCAATCCCCATGACAGCCTGACATGTATTTTCTTATCTAATCTTCCCAAGACCTGGAGAGGGAACTTCTTCTTTTTTTATTTTTTATTGTTATGTTAATCACCATACATTACATCATTAGTTTTGGATGTAGTGTTCCATGATTCATTGTTTGTGCATAACACCCAGTGCTCCACGCAGAACGTGCCCTCCTTAATACCCATCACCGGGCTAACCCATCCCCCCTCCCCTCCCCTCTAGAACCCTCAGTTTGTTTTTCAGAGTCCATCATCTCTCTTGGTTCGTCTCTCTCTCTGACTTACTCCCCTTCATTCTTCCCCTCCTGCTATCTTCTTCTTCTTCTTTTTTCTTAACATATGTTGCATTATTTGTTTCAGAAGTACAGATCTGTGATTCAACAGTCTTGCACAATTCACAGCGCTCACCATAGCACATACCCTACCCAATGTCTATCACCCAGCCACCCCATCCCTCCCACCCCCCACCACTCCAGCAACCCTCAGTTTGTTTCCTGAGATTAAGAATTCCTCATATCCGTGAGGTCATATGATACATGTCTTTCTCTGATTGACTTATTTCACTCAGCATAACACCCTCCAGTTCCATCCACGTCGTTGCAAATGGCAAGATCTCATTCCTTTTGATGGCTGCATAATATTCCATTGTGTATATATACCACCTCTTCTTTATCCATTCATCTGTCGATGGACATCTTGGCTCTTTCCACAGTTTGGCTCTTGTGGACATTGCTGCTATAAACATCGGG
The DNA here is from genome assembly GCF_003265705.2 of Callorhinus ursinus. Classification (NCBI taxonomy): domain Eukaryota; kingdom Metazoa; phylum Chordata; class Mammalia; order Carnivora; family Otariidae; genus Callorhinus; species Callorhinus ursinus. The sequence goes on along the minus strand of NW_027397217.1, from coordinate 116,135 downwards.
GTGCACGTACCCCTTCAGATCCCTACATTTGTATCTTTGGGGTAAATACCCAGTAGTGCAATTGCTGGATCGTATGGTAGCTCTATTTTCAACTGTTTGAGGAACCTCCATACTGTTTTCCAGAATGGCTGCACCAGCTTGCATTCCCACCAACAGTGTAGGAGGGTTCCCCTTTCTCTGCATCCCTGCCAACATCTGTCGTTTCCTGATTGTTAATTTTAGCCATTCTGACGGGTGTGAGGTGGTATCTCATTGAGGTTTTGATTTGGATTTCCCTGATGCCGAGCGATGTTGAGCACTTTTTCATGTGTCTGTTGGCCATTTGGATGTCTTCTTTGGAAAATGTCTGTTCATGTCTTCTGCCCGTTTCTTGATTGGATTATTTGTTCTTTGGGTGTTGAGTTTGATAAGTTCTTTATAGATTTTTGGATACTAGCCCTTTATCTGATATGTCATTTGCAAATATTTTTCTCCCATTCTGTCCGTTGTCTTTTGGTTTTGTGGACTGTTTCTTTTGCTGTGCAAAAGCTTTTTATCTTGATGAAATCCCAATAGTTCATTTTTGTCCTTGCTTCCCTTGCCTTTGGCGATGTTTCTAGGAAGAAGTTGCTGCGGCTGAGTTTGAGGAGGTTTCTGCCTGTGTTCTCCTTTAGGATTTTGATGGACCCTGTCTCACGTTTAGGTCTTTCAACCATTTGGAGTCTATTTTTGTGTGTGGTGTAAGGAAATGGTCCAGTTTCATTCTTCTGCATGTGGCTGTCCAATTTTCCCAACACCATTTGTGGAAGAGACTGTCTTTTTGCCATTGGACATTCTTTCCTGCTTTGTCCAAGATGAGTTGACCATAGAGTTGAGGGTCCATTTCTGGGCTCTCGATTCTGTTTCATTGATCTATGTGTCTGTTTTTGTGCCAGTACCATACTGTCTTGATGATGACAGCTTTGTAATAGAGCCGGAAGTCCGGAATTGTGATGCCGCCAGCTTTGCTTTTCTTTTTCAATATTCCTCTGGCTATTCGGGGTCTCTTCTGGTTCCATACAAATTTTAGGATTATTTGTTCCATTTCTTTGAAAAAAGTGGATGGTATTTTGATGGGGATTGCACTGAATGTGTAGATTGCTCTAGGTAGCATTGACATCTTCACAATGTTTGTTCTTCCTATCCATGAGCATGGAACGTTTTTCCATTTCTTTGTGTCTTCCTCAATTTCTTTCATGAGTATTTTATAGTTTTCTGAGTACAGATCCTTTGCCTCTTTGGTTAAATTTATTCCTAGGTATCTTATGGTTTTGGGTACAATTGTAAATGGGATCGACTCCTTGATTTGTCTCTCTTCTGTCTTGTTGTTGGTGTATAGGAATGCCACTGATTTCTGTGCATTGATTTTATATCCTGCCACTTTACTGAATTCCTGTATGAGTTCTAGCAGTTTTTGGGGGGAGTCTTTTGGGTTTTCCACATAAAGTATCATATCATCTGCAAAGAGTGAGAGTTTGACCTCCTCTTTGCTGATTTGGATGCCTTTGATTTCTTTTTGTTGTCTGATTGCTGTGGCTAGGACTTCTAATACTATGTTGAATAGCAGTGGTGAGAGTGGACCTCCCTGCCGCATTCCTGACCTTAGGGGGAAAGCTCTCAGCTTTTCCCCATTGAGAATGATATTTGCTGTAGGTTTTTCATAGATGGCTTTTATGATATTGAGGTATGTCTCCTCTATCCCTATACTCTGAAGAGTTTTGATCAAGAAAGAATGCTGTACTTTGTCAAATGGTTTTTCTGCATCTATTGAGAGGATCATATGATTCTTGTTCTTTCTTTTGTTAATGTATTGTATCACATTGATTGATTTGCGGATGTCGAACCAACCTTGCAGCCCAGGGATAAATCCCACTTGGTCATGGTACGTGGGTTTATTTCTAAACTCCCTCTTGTTCCTCTGATTTATGTGACTTTTCTCAAGCCTGTATCACATTGTCTCAATTTTGGCAGCTTTAGAGTAAATCATGAAATCAGGTAGTGTGGGTGCTTCAACTTTACTCCTTTTTCTTCTTTTTTAAAAACTATTTTGGCTAACCTAGGTTTTTGGCCTTTCATATAAAGTTTTAGAGTCAATTTGTCAATCTCTACGAAAAATATCTGCTGGGATTTTTAGTTTGGATTGTATTGAGTCTATATGTAAATTTGGAGAAAATTGACATCTTAATAACACTGAGTTTTCTGACCATCAACACCGTGTATATCTCTTCATTTATTGAGGTCTTTCATTTATCTCAATATGTATTTTTCCATGTACAAATTTTGCCCATCGTTATCAGACTTATCCATAATAATTTCATGGTTTCTGATGCTATTGTAAAACATATTTTGAAAACTTTCTATTTTGATATTTATCTTTGTGGCTAGGGAGTTAATTTTTTCCCCAAAACAGTGAAGTATTTATCATCGGAGATATTATGATAATTCTTGAATGTATTCATTTCTTAGTTTATAAACCTCTTTCCTATCCATTATCAGATTTGATTCCCAGTTTTACAGGTCAGAAAACAGATGTTCATTTGTAATATGTGGTGGAGTAATAATTAGATTCCAGATTAGAACACTCCTGTCTTTGGACTGGAAAGTCACTAAAGCCCTTTAGAATTGGCTTTTCTATTTCACCAAGAGATACTAGGAATTTGTTTGGCGTGCCAGATAACTTTCCCTTTTCTGAGCTTTAGTTGTGCGTCTAAGAGGGGCTGTTCATCACTAATCCATGTTTTCTTTTCATTGTAGCTGCTGAAATGACAATGACACCCATTACCTCTGAAGAAGAGCAAACACCAATAGGTACTTAAAAATGCAGCTTTTTTGAGTTTATACGGAAATCTTTTATCTTATAATTTATTCAGGTTTACAAGTTATTTTGTATTTCTAGAAATAAGAAGAAAATAAAAATACAAAAATAAAAATAAAATTACAGATTAATAAAAAAAGGAAATTTAATACCAAACATTGCTAGGAGTCTCCAGTCCCTACCAGAATCCTTGAGGTAGTTAAATAAAGATATTTCTGAGAATATGTTCCCAGAACTACTAGATCAACATGTTAAGATGAATTGTACACACACACACACACACACACACACACACACAAACACACACACACAGGTTCAAAGATCTGATGAATTTAGGAAACATTGCATTAAACAAATTAAACAGGATTCTTTACTACAGGATGTCTAGGAGCCTTTAATATACAATTAATCCTATAAAATCCCCACTAGAAGTCATCGCAGGCCATGCTCATGAAATATACTTGACCCAAATCCCTTTTCTTTATATATCATCTCTTAGGAAGTTTTCAGCATATTATCAGTAACTAAAATGTAAAATCCAAGTATCTGGGATTAACACATATGTTACCACAATATTCTAATCAAATTAAAATGCGGGGCACCTGGCTGGCTCAGTCAGTGGGGCATGCGACTCTTGATCTTGGGGTTGAGAGTTTGAGCCCCACGTTGGATGTAAAGATTACTTAAAAATAAAAACTTTAAAAAAATGCCTATTCTTTCATGTCCCTGAATGTCTGAATTCAAGGTCACTGTCCTCCAATACCTGGAATGCATGAAAGGAACTCTCCCCCCTCCCCTTCCAAGCATTTCTCAAAGTAGCTTCCCCTGGTCTCCACAAGAAGACATTTCCTGTATATTTGTGTCTTTTCTGTTGACATCCCTCATAATCCACCTCCTATTACAGTTACATGCATACATATTCTAGCTCCTGAGTGAGTTATAAGCCTTTTAAATGCAGGTACTCTGTCTCAGTTTCTTTGCATTGAGTAAGTATTTGTTATGAATGGTGATACACAGAATTATTAATTTGCAAAGCTGATTTTATTGCCTTTAGATCTCCTTAAGTATGATGTTCTTAAGTTTATCTTGTTTCTTAAGGACTTATTTCTACTGAGCCAAGGATTCAAGGATAAGTTTACTATGAATATCTAACACATGTCTAAAGAGCTAAACAATCTTATTTGATGGTGATGATGGCGACTTACTTAGATGAATCAAAAGAAAACACAAAGTTCCAGAAGAGTCTTATAATGGATCCTTCCAGCAGTGTGTTTGCTTTTTTTCTCCCCCTCGACTGACTGATGGTAACCTAGCTTTGTGGTTCCTCCTAGTTGAAAGCTTCTCAGAGCCCTCGCCAATCGCAGCCCCCGAGGACTTGACACCTCCACTTAGAGGTATGGGATGTAGTTGCTGAGAAATTAAAGTATGATGGAAAGCGTGGAGAGAGGCATTTCTCCAAGCTGGAGAGAAACCACAGGCACGGTTAAAGTGGGAGATGGCCCACTTACAAATCATAGCACTTAGAGCAATTTTCTTCACCATTTTTCACCTTTTCTTGTGCCTCAACTTCTCCATCTGTAAAATGGAAGGCATGCCCACCACATGGGGTTGTAAAGATTAAGAGAAAAAAGTTTAAGTTAATGGCTTTCTAAGGTTCTGGCACTTCACTTACCAAAAACAGATGATAGTTCCTGTCTCAGTTTCTTTTACATAGTAAAGCCATAAAGAAATGATGGGACAAAAGGCACCAAGTTGCTATAAGACTAATATAGTCTGGCTAACAAGGGGTCTACTTAGCTATGACCTGCATATGGATAGTCTAGTTTCCTATTTCATCAATATATTGACATCTCATATTTCTACCCTATTCATGGCAGAGGAATAACATATAGGTAAAATGATCAGGAGAACTTAGGAATTCTGAAAATTTCTTAAAGAGAGTTTCATTGTTGAAAGGGGAATTTAGTAAAGACTCATGGAAGGGATTTGAAATTGAAGACTGTTCTGGCTATTACTGTGTGGATACATGAGGACTGTGTGATCTTGCATATTTATAAAGCGGGTATATGACCACCTAGGGATTCAAAAGGATGAAGGAAACCTTCCAGAGTGGGAAGGCCAGTCCCCCAGTGTTCCTCCTCCTTGTGCCTCCCCAGGAGCCTGGATGGCCATAAGGCTGGTGAATGGCACAGGGAGGTGCTCAGGCCGAGTGGAGGTTCTCATCCAGAGCACATGGGGAACTGTGTGTGATGGCCTCTGGGACCTGGCCAAGGCCACAGTGCTGTGCCACCAGTTGCAGTGTGGCCAGGCTATGGCGGCCCCCACAGGGGTCCACTTTGGGGCAGGCTCTGGGAAGATCCTGCTGGACGATGTGCAGTGTGCTGGCACGGAGAGCCGCCTGGGGGAGTGTGTGCACAGGGGTGAGGCTGAGCTCAACTGCGGGCACCTGGAGGATGCCAGTGTCGTATGTGCAGGTGAGGAGTGAGGGGCTGTCACCTTCCGTGATGTCACTGCTTTTATACCCTTTCAGGCATTCTCAGCCTGCATTCACACCAGCCATTAAGCAATGTATTGAATAAGCCCCATATTGTAAGCCTTATTATTAACAACCGTGTCTATGTCTTTCATTCTTCAGGTTCGAATGGTCTACCAGCCCCCAACCCCACCCCAGGGCCTGAGGCTTCTTCCTCATTGTACACACTCTCAGGTAGGTCATCTTTGTTTGCTGTATTTGCTTTTGGTTCTACTTACCCTCTAGAAGACACTTCCTCAATCTACACTGTGCTAGAGGTACTTAGAGATGGCAGAGCTACCCAATTCCTCTTTACTGTGCAAACACTGTAGATAAGAATAAAAAGAGGCAAGACTTTTACAAGATGGGATGCTTATCCATCACCAGGAATTCTCAAAACTTTCATTTTCTGTCTCTACTACTGGGAAATCCAAATTGTATTCCACTGTTTCAGGAGCTCAATCCATTGCTATCTAATCAATTTTAAGAGGTCCCAAAAAGGTTAAAAGCATTATAAAAAGTCGATGATGCCCAGTACATCTGACTACCTATCAGATGCTGGCAGTGGGGTGAACTCACTCAAATTGGTGCCTGTGGAGCCTACACGAATGGGGAAGGCTGCGGAGCTCCCAAGCTGAGGCACCGGCGTGGGCACTGTCCCTCCAGCATCCCACCTGTGCTGGGTCTCCATCTCCTCTAGCAGCAGCACCTGTGAGTTATTACTGAAAGTTAAAGCCGGCTCCACCACCACCACTTTGCCAAGGAAAAAATGACACTACAAATCTGCTTTCCGCATTAAATATCCAGTTGGCTGGGTTAATTGCTACTTGACATTTTAAACTCTGATTTGACTCAACTGACCCAGTAATCCCAAGTGGTTGAGTCACTCCAGGATGGAATAGTTATCAGCCATTCTACATAGTACCACATCATACAGAAGGGCACAGAGCAGAAGGGGAATCAGGTTTCTCATTTCATCACCTAGACCTCTTAAATAATTCCTAACCTTGCTAAAATGAGGCCTGGATGTTGACAATGTTTAGTTGTCTCCAAAGGGTTCAGAGGTTCAGTCTATTAAAATAAAATCAGTTAAGATTGAATTAATTTGTCCCAAGTGATGTTTATGGTGATCAAGACATATTTCAAAAACTACTTAAAGATTCACATATCAGTAGATATTTGTGTGATCATTATGTAGCATCCTTTTAATATCAAGAATCTGAAAAATACAGGAATAAATAGTGGTTAGAAGAGGACACCCCATATAAAAATGAATAGTTCTTCTCTCTGTAGATATTTGATAGGAGAGCAGTGAAGCCTGTTTCCTTAAGTACATGATACATGGGTGTCATAATAAAATGGTTGCTAGTGAAATTCTCACTGGCAGTAGCCACACACTCACAGGGTCCCCTTCTTTACTCTGAATGGAAATGAGTCTCAGTTGCTTTAACATTAGGAGTAAAGTTTCTGGTGTTCTTGACATACTAAGACTGATTCTACATTATACCATGTACAATGAACCATATGTCCAACTAAAAAAAATAAATAGGTTTTGTGATTATTTTCCCTTCTCTATTCCAGCCCATTTTAAATAACATGTTTGATGGCTTAAGAATTTCTAGGTAGTCTAGTTCCAAATTATTTAAACAGATCACAATAATGAAGTGGCTAGTCGATTGTTTACATATATAAAATAATATTATGAAAAGTATCAAACTCACTGACAAATGCTAAGAACAGTATCATGAAATCCTTGGTACCCACTACTGAGCTTTATCAAATCCTAATATTTTCCTGTAATTGTTTGAGATCTTTTTTAAAAGAAAACAATACAACAGCACATTAAAGGGTCATACATCGTGATCAAGTGCGATTTTTCCCTGAGATGCAAGGATGATTCAACATATACAAATCAATAAATGTGAAAAGCCACATTAACACAAAGATTTTAAAAATGGGTGAAATCAATGAAGGGGATTAAGAATATACTTATTGTGATAAGCACTGAGTAACATATAGAATTGTTGAATCACAATGTTGTACACTTGAAACTAATATATCACTGTATGTTAATTATACTGGAATTACAATTTTAAAAAATAATTAAATAATTTTTTAAAAGATTTTATTTATTTATTTGAGAGGGAGAATGAGAGAGAGAAAGGACATGAGAGGAGGGAGGGTCAGAGGGAGAAGCAGACTTCCTGCTGAGCAGGGAGCCTGATGCGGGACTTGATCCTGGAACTCCAGGATCATGACCTGAGCCAAAGGCAGTCGCTTAACCAACTGAGCCACCCAGGCGCCCAATAATTAAATAATTTTTTAAAAAAGAAAAAGAAATCACATGATGCAGAAAAAGCATTTGACAAAATTTACCACCCTTTCATGATAAAAATGCTTAACAGACTAGGTGTAGAAGGAATGTACCTCGACATAATAAAGGCCATATATGACAAGACCATAGCTAACATCATGCTTTTAATGCATTTTAAAGTTTTTCCTTAAAGATTAGAAGAAAAGACAAGGATGCTCACTCTTGCCACTTCTATTCAATATAGTACTAGAAATCCTAGCTAGAGCAATTAGGCAAGAAAAAGAAATAAAAGAAATGAAATGGGAATGGAAAAAGTAAAATTCTGTTTCCAGATGACATGATCCTATATGTAGAAAACTCTAAGCACTCCACAGAGGAAAAAAAAATGTTAGAACTAAAAAACAAAATCAGTAAAGTTACAAGATACAGAATCAACATACAAAAATCAATTGTGTTTCTCTACACTAACAATGAGCCATCCAAAAATAAAATTAAGAAGACAATCCCATTTGCAATAGCATCAATAAGAATAAAATACATAGGAATAAACTTAACCAAAGTGGTGAAAGATCTGTACACTGAAAACTACAAAACATTGGTGAAAGAAATTAAAAGAAATACAAATAAATGTAAAGACATCCCATGCTCATGGATTGGAAGACTTAATATTGTTAAAATGTCCATACTACCCAAAGAGATCTACAGACTCAAAGTTATTTCCACCAAAATCCCAATGGCAATTTTTATAGAAATAGAAAAAAGCAACCCTAAAATTCATATGAAACTACAAAGACCCAGAATAGCCAAAGTGATCTTGAGAAAGAACAAATCTAAAGGCATCACATTTCCTGATTTCAAAATTTATTATAAACCTACACTATGGTACTGGCATAAAAATAAGCATATAGACCAATGGAAGAGAATAGAGAAATAAACCCACACATATATAGTCAACTGATCTTTAACAAGGGTACCAAAAACACACAATGGAAAAAGGATGGTCTCTTTGACAAATGATATTGGGAAAACTGAATATTCATATGCAAAAAAAATGAAATTGGACCCCTACCTTATACCATATACAAAAATTAACTCAAAATAGATTAAAGACTTAAATATAACACTTGAAATTATTAAATTCCTAGAAGAAAACAGGGGATGTCTTTTTCACACTGGTCTTGGCAATAGCTTCTTTGGATATCCAAAACGCAGGCAACTAAAACAAAAATAGGTAAATGGGACTATACCAACCTGAAAAGCTTCTGCACAGCAGAAGTAACAATCAACAGAATTAAAAGGTAACCTATGGAATGGGAGAAGATATTTGCAAACCATATATCTGCTAAGGGGTTAATTTCCAAAATCTATATGAAGCTCCTAAAACTTATAGAAAAAAAATCAAATAACCAGATTTTTTTAAATGGACAAAAGACTTGAACAGACATTTCTCCAAAGAGGACATAAAAATGTCCAACAGGTATATGAAAAGATTCTCAACATCATTAATTATTAGGGAAATGCAAATCAAAACTACAGTAAGATATCACCTCACACCTGTTAGATGGCTACTAGTTTTTTTTAGATTTATTTCTTTGAGAGAGAGAGAGAGAGCATGTGTAAGCATGCATGCGGGAAGGGGCAAAGGGAGGGGAAGAGAGAATCTCATGCAGACTCTGCACTGAGCAGAGAGCCCAATGTGAGGATCAATCTCATGACCCTGAGATCACGACCTGAGCTAAAATCAAGAGTCAGACACTTAACTGACTAAGCTACCCAGGCACCTCAGGATGGCTACTATTTTTAAAAAGAGAGATAACAAATATTGGTGAGGTTGTGGAGAAATTGGAACCCTTGTACACTGTTAATAGAAATGTAAAATGGTTCAGCTGCTGTGGAAAGCATTTCAAAGGTTCCTCAAAAAATTAACAATAGAACTGCCATATGATCCAGCAATCCCACTTCTGGATAATATGTCCAAAGAATTGAAATCAGGATCTCAAAGAAATATCTTCACTGCCATGTTCATTGTAGCACCATTCACAATAGCCAAGATATAGAAAAAAACTATGTGTCCATCAACAGATGATCGGATAAAGAACATGTGGTATAAACATACAATGAAATATTATTCAGCCTTAAAAAAGAAGGAAATTCTGCCATTTGTAACAACATAGGTGAATCTAGAGGACATAATACTAAGTGAAATGAACTAGTCACAGAAGAATAAATGCTGCATGATTTCACTTATATGAAAAACCTAAAATAGTCAAACTCACAGAAGCAGAGAATAGAATAGTGGTTGCCAGGGCTTGAGGGGAGGCAGAAACAGGGAATTTACTGGGGAAGAAGTTTCAGTTAGGCTAGATGAATAAATGCTAGAGATCCCCCATATATCATAATGCCTATAGTTAACAATACAGTATTGTGCACTTCAAAATTTGTAAAGAGGATACACATCATGTTAAGAGTTCACACCAAAAAAAAAAAAAAAAAAAGGAGGGGGAAAACACAGAGAAATTCTGGGAGGTGCTGGATGTGTCTTGTTACCATGGCTGTGGTGATAGCATCACAAGTGTTTGCATATGTTCCAACCCAACAAGCCATACACATTGAATATGTGCAGCTCTCTGGGTATCTAGGATACCTTGATAAAGCTGTTTTTAAAAGGAAACAAAACAACACTTTATTGCTGTTTTATGAGTTAATAAGATGAAAACAGGGCTTCCTTAATGCCCTATGGAAGCCTCACATGGCTTAGGCTATTCAGAGCCCAGATAAAGCCCCCACAAATAAATGGAAAACGTTCAGCCATTTAATTGATGGTGTGTCCCTGTGGTAGAACGCATCTGGATTGCTCCTCAAAGGAAAAGAGGAAAAACTCCATAATTGGTTCTATGGGCACTGAGCAAAATGGCACACTGTCCAAGTATGAGCATTTTCATCCCACAGTGAGTCTGAGATCCAGGGTTGGATGAGTGTGGCAGGAAAGGAGGTGGGAATGCAGACCAAAAACTCTTAACAGGACAGATTTGTGCCAGCCTTCTCTTTGGTCAGAAGTTCACTCTCCCGGTGTGAGGACGTGGGGGTGGTATCTAGCAGTGAACAAGGCGTCTCTTTGCATTACACATACTGAAAGCAGCCGTGCCCACCGCAGAGCCTGCTACACTTCCTGTGACAACTACTCTGACAGCTTGGTTGGCATTTCTTCTACGGGAAATAGAGGGATGGCTCTGTGGACCAAACACTGGGCTGGCCCCTTCCCAGACCTGACGCCATGCTGAGTGCTGACCACAGCCTTGGGAGGACTCCTTGCCTGCATAGGAGCAGAGCCAGGAACTGACATTTATGTTTGACTGTGACCTTCAAGCTGGGGTGGTGTTTGAACCTTGGTCTTTCTGAAGTTGAGATTAGGAGATGTCCCAATTACTGGAGATGCTTCTGTTTGTCCCCATTGACAGGTGATGGATTATTTGCCACCATAGTCACATCAGAGCCTGCAGCCCCGCTATCCACACCTACACCCCTGGCAGGTGAGTCCTTGGGAAAATGGGTGAAGGAGCTAATGTTTGTGGAACAATCAAAATGTGATAAAACAGAGAATCAGATGCATTCATAGAACAGACAGTTCATTGAGCACTCACAACAACCTACCAGCGTTATTCTCCCCACAAGTCCATCATTGTTTCATAAAGTGAGACACAGAAAGGATCACTTTCTAGTATCACCCACTTACAATATGATGAAGCCAAGATTTGGGCATATATCAGTCTGAGCTTGACCTACAACCTCTTGTCAGTCTTCCTTACCTTCTTTTCTGAGCATAATCTCCTTGTGATTATACTAATGATGCACATTTCCACCTGCGATTTTACTCACATGTGTATGCTAACTGATCTCAAAAGAACCTGTATGTTAGAGAAATATTACTACTTATTTTTTTTGCAATTTATCATATTATATTGTATTATACTGTAATATATTTCTACTCCTATTTTGTAAGCTAGAGAACTTCATACAAAGAGACACAGACTTTAAACTCTGTTTAACTAAGAAATCCAGTGAGGCAGTGAGTTCTGCTTCTTCTCTCTTCCATGTAGGGAACTGAGACATGCTGAAGATCACTGTTGACTTAACAGAGAAACCCACCAGGTTGTTTTTTTTTTTAGAACATTCTAGAATGCAGAATGTCAGTATCATGGCCAAGGCAACAAATAAACAACCACCAAGTTGCAGACCCTTTCACTAGACAGACATAATTTCACAGATTATTTCTTCTTTATCAAAAATTTCATCTGCAAAGACACCTTGATAACTTGATAAAGCAAAATAGTATCTGTTTTTCTGTATCTAACTGAAAAGAAAGAAGTTTCTTCCTTTTTACCTTGCTGAGATCTTTCTCCCAGGTAGCAGTGAGGAGCTGTTAGAATCTCTCTGGTTAGCAGTGAGGGAAAAGAGCAAGTCTGAGTACATCTGCACTTACAATAAGGATCAGAAAACAAAAGAAAAAATATTTTGATAAAAGGAATGTGAGCATTTATGTTTTGCATCTACAGAAACAGATCTTTACCTCTAATAAATTAAAATTTATTATAAAAATTCTGTAGGATGAAAATCCATTACTGCTTAATAAATTCCTACATTACATGGGCAGCAGCCCTCTCCAAAAAAAGGAATATCTTTCATTCAAGTATGAGACATCATTTTCTTTCCTTTTGACTCAGTTGTTTTTTGTTTGGTGTCTTTGTATTCCCATTTTTACCTTAGCTACTGAATTATTAGCTCTAGATTACCCTATATGAAGATGTACAGTAATATAATTTTTAAAATATAAATTGGTACCTTATATCCTGCATATGTTATCATGTTTAAATATTTCCAAATAAAATGCATCTTATTACTAAAGACAAGAACAGGAAAAAAAAGAGCATTAGTCATTATTTCTTTTTTTTATTGTTATGTTAGTCACCATACAGTACATCATTAGTTTTTGATGTAGTGATCCATGATTCATTATTTGTGTGTAACACCCAGTGCTCATTACAACACGTGCCCTCCTTAATACCCATCACCGGACTAACCCATCCCCCTACCCCCGTCCCCTCCGAATCCCTCAGATTGTCTCCTGGAGTCCATAGTCTCTCATGGTTCATCTCCCCCTCCGACTTCCCCCCCTTCATTTTTCTCTTCCTTCTCCTAATGTCCTCCCTGCTATTCCTTATGTTCCACAAATAAGTGAAACCATATGATAATTGACTTTCTCTGCTTGACTTATTTCACTTAGCATCATCTCCTCCAGTCCCGTCCATGTTGATGTAAAAGTTGGGTATTCACCCTTTCTGATGGCTGGGTAATATTCCATTGTCTATATGCACCACATCTTCTTTATCCATTCGTCTTTTGAAAGGCATCTCAGCTCCTTCCACAGTTTGGCTATTGTGGACATTGCTGATAATGAACATTGGGGTGCAGGGGCCCCTTCTTTTCTTTGGCCCCTCTATCTTTGGGGTAAATACCCAGTAGTGCAATTGCTGGGTCATAGAGTAGCTCTATTTTTAACTTTCTGAGGAACCTCCACACTGTTTTCCAAAGTGGCTGTACCAATTTGCATTCCTACCAACAGTATAAGAGGGTTCCCCTTTCTCCACATCCTCTCCAACATTTGTTTCCTGCTTGTTAATTTTTGCCATCTAACTGGTGTAAGGTGGTATCTCATTGTGGTTTTGACTTGAATTTCCCTGATGGCTAATAATGTTGAACATTTTATCATTTGTCTATTAGCCATTTGTAAGTCTTCTTTGGAGAAGTGTCTGTTCATGTCTTTTGCCCATTTTTTGACTTGATGATTTGTTTTTTGGGTGCGGAGTTTGAGAAGTTCTTTATAGATCTTGGATACCAGCCCTTTATCTATAGTGTCATTTGCAAATATCTTCTCCCATTCTGTGGGTTGTCTCTTTGTCTTGTTGACTGTTTCCTTTGCTGTGCAGAAGCTTTTTATCTTGATGAAGTCCCAAAAGTTCATTTTTGCTTTTGTTTCACTAGGCTTTGGAGATGTATCTTGAAAGAAGTTGCTGTGGCCGATGTTGACGAGGTTATTGCCTATGTTCTCCTCTAGGGTTTTGATGGATTCCTGTCTCCCATTGAGGTCTTTCATCCATTTTGAGTTTATCTTTGTATATGGTGTTAGAGAATGGTCGAGTTTCATTCTTCTGTATATAGCTGTCCAATTTTCCCAGCACCATTTATTGAAGAGACAGTGTTTTTTCCATTGCATATTTTTTCCTGCTTTGTCAAAGATTATTTGACCATAGAGTTGAGGGTCCATATCTGGGCTCTCTATTCTGTTCCATTGGTCTATATATCTGTTTTTGTGCCAGTACCATGCTGTCTTGGTGATCACTGCTTTGTAATATAGCTTGAAATCGGACAACGTGATGCCCCTAGCTTTGTTTTTCTTTTTCAACATTTCCTTGGCGATCCGGGGTCTTTTCTGATTCCATACAAATTTTAGGATTGTTTGTTCCAGCACTTTGAAAAATGTCATTGGAATTTTGATCGGGATGGCACTGAAGGTATAGATTGCTCTGGGTAGCATAGACATTTTAACAATGTTTATTCTTCTGATCCATGAGCATGGAAGGTTTTTCCATCTTTTTGTGTCTTCTTCAATTTCTTTCATGAGTGTTCTGTAGTTCCTAGAGTATAGATCCTTTACCTCTTTGGTTAGGTTTATTCTGAGGTATCTTATGGTTTTTGGTGCTATTGTAAATGGAATCATTTCTCTAATTTCTCTTTCTACAGTTGCATTGTTAGTGTATAAGAAAGCAACTGATTTCTGTGCATTGATTTTGTATCCTGCCACATTACTGAATTGCTGTATGGGTTCTAGTAATTTGGGGGTGGAGTCTTTTGAATTTTCCACATAAAATATCCTGTCATCTGTGAAGAGAGAGAGTTTGACTCCTTCTTTGCCAATTTGAATACATTTTATTTCTTTTTGTTGTCTGATTGCTGTTGCTAGGACTTCTAGTATTATGTTGAACAACAGTGGCAAGAGTGGGCATCCTTGTCGTGTTCCTGATCTTAAGGGAAAGGCTCTCAGCTTTTCCCCATTGGGGATGATATTCACTGTGGGTTTTTCATAGATGGATTTTATGAACTTGAGGAATATTCCCTCTATCCCTATACTCTGAAGAGTTTTAATCAGGAAAGGATGCTGTATTTTGTCAAATGCTTGTTCTGCATCAATTGAGAGGACCATATGGTTCTTCTCACTCCTCTTATTAATGTGTTCTATCACATTGATTGATTTGCAAATGTTGAACCACTCTTGCATCCCAGGGATAAATCCCACTTGGTCGTGGTGGATGATCCTTTTAATGTAATGTAGCTAGGATTTTGCTGAGGATTTTGGAATCCATATTCATCAGGGATATTGGTCTGAAATTCTCCTTTTTGTTGGGGTCTTTGCCTGGTTTGGGGATTAAGGTAATGCTGGCCTCATAGAATGAGACTGGAAGCTTTCCTTCTGTTTCTATTTTTTGAAACAGCTTCAGGAGAATAGGTATTATTTCTTTTTTGAATGTTTGGCAGAATTCCCCAGGGAATCCATCAGGCCCTGGACTCTTGTTTTTTGGGAGGTTTTTAATCACTGCTTCAATTTCGTTACTGGTTATTGGCCTATTCAGGTTGTCAATTTCTTCCTGTTTCAGTCTTGGGAGTTTATAGGTTTCCAGAAAGGCATCCGTTTCATCCAGGTTGCTCAATTTGTTGGCATATAGTTGTTGATAATAATTTCTAATAATTGTTTCTATTTCCTTGGTGTTAGTCATGATCTCTCCCCTTTCATTCATAATTTTATTAATTTGGGTCCTTTCTCTTTTCTTTTGGATAAGTCTGGCCAGTGGCTTATCAATCTTGTTAATTCTTTCCAAAAACCAGCTTCTAGTTTTGTTGATCTGATCTACTATGTTTCTGGTTTCTATTTCATTGATCTCTGTGCTAATCTTAATTATTTCTCTTCTAATGCATGGCTTAGGCATCACTTGTTGGTTTTTCTCTAGTTCTTTAAGGTGTAAAGTTAGTTGGTGAATTCGGGATTTTTCTTTTCTTTTTTTTTTTTGAGTGAGGCTTGGATGGCTATGTATTTCCCCCTTAGGACTGCCTTTGCGGTATCCCATAGGTTTTGGACCGATGTGTTTTCATTCTCATTGGCTTCCATGAATTGTTTAAGTTCTCCTTTGATTTCCTGGTTGACCCAAACATTCTTGAGCAGAGTGGTCTTTAGCTTCCAAGTGTTTGAATTTTTTCCATTTTTTTTTTTTTTTTTGTGACTGAGTTCCAGTTTTAAAGCATTATGGTCTCAGAATATGCTGGGAATAATCTCAATCTTTTGGTATCAGTTGAGACCTGATTTGTGACCCAGTACAGTGGTCTATTCTGGAGAAAGTTCCATGTGCGCTTGAGAAGAATGAGTATTCTGTTGTTTTAGGGTAGAATGTTGTGTATATATCTATGAGGTCCATCTGGTCCAGTGTGTCACTCAAAGCTCTTGTTTCTTTGTTGATTTTCTGCTTAGATGATCTGTCTATCACTGAGAGTAGAGTACTGAGGTCTCCTACAATTAACGTATTATCAATATTATGTTTTATTTTAGTTAACAGTTGGCTTATGTAGAAGGCTGCTCCCATGTTGGGGGTGTAGATATTTACAATTGCTGGATCTTCTTGTTGGATAGACCCTTTAAGAATGACATAGTGTCCAGGTCTCAACTGGTACCAAAAGATTGGGATTATTCCCTGCATATTTTCAGACCACAATGCTTTGAAACCAGAACCGAATCACAAGAGGAAAGTCGGAAAGAACTCAAATACATGGAGACTAAAGAGCATCCTACTAAAGAATGAATGGGTCAACCAGGAAATTAAAGAAGAATTTTAAAAAATCATGGAAACAAATGAAAGTGAAAACACAACTGTTCAAAATCTTTGGGATGCAGCAAAGGCAGTCCTAAGAGGAAAGTATATAGCAATACAAGCCTTTCTCAAGAAACAAGAAAGGTCTCAAATACACAACCTAACCCTACGCCTAAAGGAGCTAGAGAAAAAACAGCCAATAAAGCCTAAAGCCAACAGGAGAAGAGAAATAATAAAGATCAGAGCAGAAATCAATGAAATAGAAACCAAAAGAACAGTAGAACAGAGCAATGAAACTAGGAACTGGTTCTTTGAAAGAATTAACAAGATTGATAAACCCCTGGCCAGACTTATCAAAAAGAAAAGAGAAAGGACCCAAATCAACAAAATCGTGAATGAAAGAGGAGAGATCACAACCAACACCAAAGACATACAAACAATTATAAGAACATATTATGAGCAACTCTATGCCAGCAAATTAGATAATCTGGAAGAAATGGATGCATTCCTAGAGATGTATCAACTACCAAAACTGAACCAGGAAGAAATAGAAAACCTGAACAGACCTATAACCACTAAGGAAATTGAAACAGTCATCAAAAATCTCCCAAAAAATAAAAGCCCAGGGCCAGATGGCTTCCCAGGGGAATTCTACCAAACATTTAAAGAAGAATTAATACCTATTCTCCTGAAACTGTTCCAAAAAATAGAAATGGAAGGAAAACTTCCAAACTCATTTTATGAGGCCACCATTACCTTGATCCCCAAACCCAACAAAGACCCCATCAAAAAGGAGAATTACAGACCAATATCCTTGATGAACATGGATGGATGCAAAAATTCTCACCAAAATACTAGCCAATAGGATCCAACGGTATATTAAAAGGATTATTCACCACAACCAAGTGGGATTTATCCCTGGACTGCAGGTTGGTTCAACATCCGCAAATCAATGAACATGATACAATACATTAACAAAAGAAAGAACAAGAATCATATGATCCTCTCAATAGATGCAGAAAAAGCATTTGACAAAGTACAGCATCCTTTCTTGATCAAAACTCTTCAGAGTATAGGGATAGAGGGTACATACCTCAATATCATAAAGCCATCTATGAAAAACCCACAGTGAATATCATTCTCAATGGGGGAAAACTGAGAGCTTTCCCCCTAAGGTCCAGAACGCGGCAGGGATGTCCACTATCACCACGGCTATTCAACATAGTAACACAGCTGTTCAACATAGTAACACAGCAATCAGACAACAAAAAGAAATCAAAGGCATCCAAATCAGTAAAGAGGAAGTCAAACTCTCACTCTTTGCAGATGATATGATACTTTATGTGGAAAACCCAAAAGACTCCACCCCAAAACTGCTAGAACTCATACAGGAATTCAGTAAAGTGGCAGGATATAAAATCAATGCACAGAAATCAGTGGCATTCCTATACACCAACAACAAGACAGAAGAGAGACAAATTAAGGAGTCAATCCCATTTATAACTGCACCCAAAACCATAAAATACCTAGGAATAAATCCAACCAAAGAGGCAAAGGATCTGTACTCAGAAAACTATAAAATACTCATGAAAGAAATTGAGGAAGACACAAAGAAATGGAAAAACGTTCCATGCTCATGGATTGGAAGAACAAACATTGTGAAGATGTCAATGCTACCTAGAGCAATCTACACATTCAGTGCAATCCCCATCAAAATACCATCCACTTTTTTCAAAGAAATGGAACAAATAATCCTAAAATTTGTATGGAACCAGAAGAGACCCCGAATAGCCAGAGGAATACTGAAAAAGAAAAGCAAAGCTGGCGGCATCACAATTCCGGACTTCCAGCTCTATTACAAAGCTGTCATCATCAAGACAGTATGGTACTGGCACAAAAACAGACACATAGATCAATGAAACAGAATCGAGAGCCCAGAAATGGACCCTCAACTCTATGGTCAACTCATCTTGGACAAAGCAGGAAAGAATGTCCAATGGCAAAAAGACAGTCTCTTCCACAAATGGTGTTGGGAAAATTGGACAGCCACATGCAGAAGAATGAAACTGGACCATTTCCTTACACCACACACAAAACTAGACTCCAAATGGTTGAAAGACCTAAACGTGAGACAGGGTCCATCAAAATCCTAAAGGAGAACACAGGCAGAAACCTCCTCAAACTCAGCCGCAGGAACTTCTTCCTAGAAACATCGCCAAAGGCAAGGGAAGCAAGGACAAAAATGAACTATTGGGATTTCATCAAGATAAAAAGCTTTTGCACAGCAAAAGAAACAGTCCACAAAACCAAAAGACAACGGACAGAATGGGAGAAAAATATTTGCAAATGACATATCAGATAAAGGGCTAGTATCCAAAAATCTATAAAGAACTTATCAAACTCAACACCCAAAGAACAAATAATCCAATCAAGAAACGGGCAGAAGACATGAACAGACATTTTCCAAAGAAGACATCCAAATGGCCAACAGACACATGAAAAAGTGCTCAACATCGCTCGGCATCAGGGAAATCCAAATCAAAACCTCAATGAGATACCACCTCACACCCATCAGAATGGCTAAAATTAACAATCAGGAAACGACAGATGTTGGCAAGGATGCGGAGAAAGGGGAACCCTCCTACACTGTTGGTGGGAATGCAAGCTGGTGCAGCCATTCTGGAAAACAGTATGGAGGTTCCTCAAACAGTTGAAAATAGAGCTACCATACGATCCAGCAATTGCACTACTGGGTATTTACCCCAAAGATACAAATGTAGGGATCCGAAGGGGTACGTGCACCCCGATGTTTATAACAGCAATGTCCACAATAGCCAAACTGTGGAAAGAGCCAAGATGTCCATCGACAGATGAATGGATAAAGAAGAGGTGGTATATATACACAATGGAATATTATGCAGCCATCAAAAGGAATGAGATCTTGCCATTTGCAATGACGTGGATGGAACTGGAGGGGTGTTATGCTGAGTGAAATAAGTCAATCAGAGAAAGACATGTATCATATGACCTCACTGATATGAGGAATTCTTAATCTCAGGAAACAAACAGAGGGTTGCTGGAGTGGTGGGGGGTGGGAGGGATTGGGTGGCTGGGTGATAGACATTGGGAAGGGTATGTGCTATGGTGAGCGCTGTGAATTGTGCAAGACTGTTGAATCACAGATCTGTACCCCTGAAACAAATAACGCAATATATGTTAAGAAAAAAAAAAGAAGAAGATAGCAGGAGGGGAAGAATGAAGGGGAATAAATCGGAGGGGGAGATGAACCATGAGAGACGATGGACTCTGAAAAACAAACTGAGGGTTCTAGAGGGGAGGGGGGTGGGGGAATGGGTTAGCCTGGTGATGGGTATTAAAGAGGGCATGTGTTGCATGGAGCACTGGGTATTATGGCCAAACAATGAATTATGGAACACTACATCACAAACTAAAAAAAAAAAAAAATGACACAGTGTCCTTGTGTCTCCAACTACAGTCTTTAGTTTAAAATCTAATTTGTCTGATATAAGAATTGCTACCCCAGCTTTCTTTTGATGTCCGCTGGCATGGAAGATGGATCTCCATCCCTTCACTTTTAGTCTGGATGTACCTTTAGGTTCAAAATTAGTCTTGTAGACAGCATATGGATGGGTCCTGTCTTTTTATCCAGTCTGCAACCCTGTGCTGTTTTATGGGAGGATTTAGGCCATTCTCATTGAGAGTGATTATTGAAAGATATGAATTTATTGTCATCATGTTGCCTGTGAAGACCCTGTTTTTATAGATTATCCCTGTAAATTGTGAAGCTATCGTCTTCACAATTGCTAGCCTGAATTCCATCTCCGACATCTTGTTTATATCTGAATTCATTTGTAAATCTGCAGCATAAGTCATAGTCTCTGAGTCTTTCCTATATCGGGGGTTCCTCCTCCTAGTCATTCTGTTGAGAGGTGGTTGAAGGAATGTATAGAGTCCAAATTATTGACCACAACCCAAGCAAGATGCACCTGTTTTATAGGGACCTTAGCGTTGCTGGCCTCTTGTTTTCCCAGCCTGTCTTCTGGGGGAGGGGCCTGCCACGCTGTTACTCCAGCAACCATTTGGGGGGAGTTGCCCTGCCCCCTGTGGCAGGGGATGGGCTCAGTGGAAACCGGTTTTGGTGGGCTTTTGTCCCCTGGTGGCTTTCCCTGGTGGCTTTCCATGTCTCTTCTGAGAGTCAGAGCAGAAGAGACCATTTCCAGGGTGCCTGGGCGGCTCAGTCGTTGAGTGTATGCCTTCTGCTCAGGTCATTATCCCAGGGGCCTGGGATCGAGTCCCACATTGGGCTCTTTGCTCAGCGGGAAGCCTGCTTCTCCCTCTCCCACTCCCCCTCTCTTGCTGTCTCTCTCTGTCAAATAAATAAATAAATAAGTAATTTTAAAAAAGAGAGACCATTTCCAACCCTCTGCCTCAGAGCACAGAGATGGCAGTCTCTTCTTCAGTGAGCTCTCCAGGCAACACTATCTCCATTTCTATCTGTGCTCCTATAAACTGTAGTCCTGGGTTGTGCGCCCCTCAGCCTCCCTCCCAGTCCTCGCCAGCAGGTCGGAGCCTGTCTCTGCCCTTTGTGCTTCTAAAACAGCCAGCTGCCACCACATTGCACACATGGCCCTGCCACTCCAGTTTCAGTCTGGGGCGCTGCCCTAAAGTCCTTTCCCTCCGCTACCAGTCTGCGAGTCTGTGCCCAGTCCCCAGCGTGGGAGGCTATCGCTCACCGGTGGTGCAGGATCCTGACGGCTCCCTCCCCCTTCCGTTTATCCTCCGATATCTGCCTGTGGACTCACAGCTCCCCACTTCATACCTGGAAACCAACCACCTGCGATATTCTGTCTGTAGAGATCCAGATCTATCTTCTTACATCTCAGGCTGATTTCGTGGGTGTTCAGAGTGGTCTTGTAGATACCCAGCTCATTTCCAGGGACTGGTTGGAATAGGGTCCCCTACTCCTCCGCCATCTTTTCCCTCTCCCACAGAGGCACATTTGTAAAATTAGGCCCAGTTAATGTTGCAGTATAAAGGGCTCTTCCCCCTTCCCTCCTTCCCTCCTTCCTTCCTCCCTCCCTCCTTCCTTCCTCCCTCCCTTCCTTCCTTCCATCACGGTGTTCTATGCACATGTGCTAACAATTACACAGTGCTAACAGGCTTACTGTCATGCAGGCTTCCTTCTCCAACTTCACTCACTACCTTGGTTCTATACCCACAAAATATTTACCTGATTCTTTTGGGATTGCTCTCCAGTTTTTGTTTATTTTGTTTTCTACTAAATAAATCTTACTAAGATTTCTTGCATGGACCATGCAACCAAATTTCCTAATTTCAAATACCGGTTCCTCAGAACTGTGTGATCTTGGGCATATTACTCAACTGCTTTGTGCCTTAATTCCCCTGTCCACAATATGGGTATAATAATAGAATATATTTGTATCTAATACATCTGTGAGTGTGTGTATATGCATGTATACACACTATTATTTATATAAACACATCTACACAGACATATATATACATATATGTGGTTTGAGGACCATGGTGGACGTTAAAGGAGCTGATGGTGTCAGTTACTTAGTGCTGGACACTAGGAAGTCTATATAAATGTTAGCCTTATCATAATTGTCGTCATCATTGTTGTGATCAAATATTTGCTTTTTCCTGAAGTGAGAGTACTGGCCCAGAGAAATTTAAACACATTGAGAAATAGCTTTCAGATGTCAGCATGAGGCCTGGCCTTTCTCCCAGGCTGGTGGCCAAGTCCCAGGCATGAGTCCCTGGAGGAAACAGGACACAAGTGCATGGCACTTCCCTCACCCTGGCTCAGAAAGGTTTAGTGTCACTCGCACCATACTCCATTGGTCAAGAAAGTCACAACCCGCCCAGGTTTGGAAGGATGATGCAGAAGCTCCTCCTTGGGACATGGGACAGTCAAGATTCCAGAAGGGCTTGAGGAATGGGAGATATTTTGTAGACATCTTTCAAAAATACAATTAACCACGATCCCCTTCTTTGCCAGCACCTCACTCCTACATTGGTTGGCATCCTCTTCCCCCAAACACATCACCTGCAAGGTTTCTCTGGGGTGAGTCCGCTCACTTCTGGGGGGTAGCCATCCCCGCCTAGCCCACTACAGGCCAAATTAATGCTCTGCAAACATCCCCCCAACCCCACTCTGCCTGCTCTCTAGTTTCTAAAAAAACTGTGCTGAAATTTTCCATTAGCTCTTATTATCCTTCCCATTTTCTATGCCCTTGTAGATCACAACATTTGCATGCCTTTCTCGTGCTTGAGGAAGAAGAAATAAGCTCATTTATTCAAATCGTGTTGCAGTTGAAGCACCCACAAATTTCCCTCCTATGTGAACTTGCCCTTCCCTTCACTCTGTCAGGAGCGAGCCCCCTTCCCTTATGATCAACGTGCAGAAATCGTCTTCATGTTTCAAAGCCATTTCTTGGCTGATCTCCCAAAATAGATGAAGTATCCATCACTGAAAGCACTATTAGACTCCTAGAGGTATCCCTTGTTATTTGCCCTGATAGTGCAGTGTGTGTGGTTTCTCCATCCTGTCACTGGTTATAAATCCTGAGGGGTGAACTCTGTCCAGTTTTGCACCTTAATAGACATTAAGTGAAAATTCTATGTTTAAAAGTACAGCCATGCTGGCAACAAAGAAATGTCTCTAGTGCTAAAAAGAGTGCTCTGTAATCTTCAGATTACACCACACTGGGCAACTTCTATAGGAAGACTCTAGTCAGCTATCCACCAAGGCAAGGCTGTCACAGGGGCCCCATCCATGCGACCCTCAGGTCTAGGGTTCCCTGAAGTTCTTTTGCTGTAGGTGGGATGAGGGGACATGCGTAAGGCTGAGAACCCAGCCCTGGGTTCTCTAAGCCCTGAGAACTCTGGCTTTCCCCCTCTAGAAGTCAGATGCTGCTGCTTCCTGGGGTCTTCCTGCCCCTTCAGGCACTTCCAGGAAGAAGAAAGTCTAGCCTTGATGTTCCAAGACCACAGAGCTCTCTATCTGCCCAACCCAGAGGAATTATGACATCAGCAGTTTATCAGACCATTATAACAGGATCAAGGCAATATGCTGACACCAAGGCCAATCTCATAATTTCCCATTGCTCTGTATCTCCCCAGGGACCTGGTTGGCCCTGAGGCTGGTGAACGGCACAGGGAGTTGCTCAGGCCGAGTGGAGGTTCTCATCCAGGGCAGGTGGGGGACCGTGTGTGATGACCTCTGGGACCTGGCTGAGGCCACAGTGGTGTGCCGCCAGCTGCGGTGTGGCCAGGCCATGGCGGCCCCCACAGGGGCCCACTTCGGGGCAGGCTCCGGGAAGATTCTGTTGGATGATGTGCAGTGTGTGGGCAGTGAGAGCCACCTGGGGCAATGCATGCACAGAGCTGAGGCCGGGCACAACTGCAGGCACCTGGAGGATGTCGGCATCATCTGCGCAGGTGAGGGGCTGGCTGGCAGTCCTCATTTGGAGGGCTACTCCTATCCCCTCGCTTCTCATTCCTCCACACACACAATGTAGCACAGCCTAGAAATGTTAGTGGATCGAGACAGGCAACTGGTGTTATCTACATCCTTTCAAAGTTATGCATCAGCCTGACCATCCCCTTGACTGCAAAGGTTGTTGAGTATGCCTCATGATCACTGATCCAGGCTCAGAAGTGGCTTGTTTGGTTTGAAAATTCAGACTGAACTTGAATTCAGCCAAATCAGAGTATCTGGCATAAAAATCCAAATTCTTGCATTTGTGAAAAAAATAAAAACAGAAGTTCAGGCTCAAAACAACAAATTATTTTATTATATTAACTGGCTGGATCTGAGAAAGAGCTGACCCTTTGGTCGGGAAACAGCTTTCTAGTTCACAAAGTCCCCATCACTCAAATCCCTTATTTGTTTTATTCCCATGGCCCTCGGAAACTTTAGAGTTTGAGTGTATAACCTCTGGGTGATGGGCCAAATTTGTCAACTGTTGTTCCAGGCCTTCCACATCTAGACCAAGTGACCTTCCCAAACCTATGTGTCCTTCTGGTTGACTCTCTGTCGCAACAGAATCTTTCCTGATTCCATCCCACTGGCAGCTGGAGTAATGTCCCTACAAATGACAAGCTCTGCCAGGCTGCACCTGGCCCTTCCTGAGCCTCTCAACACCTAAGATGCCGGAGGCAGGAGGGAGGCACTGCCTTCTGAAGCTCTCCTGCGACACTCAGCATTTGCTGCCTGATCTCACGTCTCAAATCCCCAGGAAATGCTAAGACCCTCAAGAGCAGGGTCCCTGCCTCTCTCTGCTTCCCACAGCTCCCTAAATCTAGGACGTTCCCAATAAACAGTCACTGAATAAGACATGATAACATGCACAATCTCTCTTCATGTTTACAGGTGCTGATTCCACAGCTGCTCAGCCTACAGGTAGAACCTGTGTTACATTTGGCATCATCTACTAGACCTAGCATGATGTAAGAAAGATCATGAGGTTTAAAGTCAGATCCTGGTTTGATTCCCAGCTTCATTTATTCACTCAACTGTTCATTCAGTGGATACTGAAAGAACTGTGTGCTACTCTGTGCCAATAAGCAGTGGGGCCACAGCAGTGATCAAACCACCACCCCCCCAGCTCCCTTCTGTCACTGGGTCTGCACCCTAATGGGAGGGACAGACACGGCATAGGAGCACCCTCAGTTATGTTACCTCAGCCAAGTTGTATCATCTCTTGATCCCGTTTCAACTGGATTTCTTTTTGCAAGAGTAGGAAAAACATAGAGAATTGAATGATTGAGAATTGAATATGACAATGCCCAAAGACACCTAGCACCTGACAAGCACTCACATAGTTCCTCCTTTTGGTCTAATGCTGACTAAAGGAGGTTGTGTGGGGAGTGCAAAGGGCCCTGAGCCGAAGGAATCTGATCCTGGCTGGTCTCTCTCCAGATGAACGACCTTGGCCATCACTCTCCATGTCATTAGAATAGGCACAGGGGATTCCCGGCTCCCTAAAATTCTATGCCTTTGACATTCAGTGACTACACAGAGAGGATAAGCAGCCATGTGGACTGGTTGAATGCAGTGTATGCCACCGTGGAAAGCAAGAGGTTGTCGTTGAAGGACAGAGATGTAGGTCTTGTACTAGAAATTGAGGAACACTTTCCCACCTAACGTTTTATTATGAGAATTTTCAAGTAGGCAGCAGTTTGAAGGATTTAACAATGAGCTCCTACCTACCTAGATCCCATGATAAATTTAGCAATCCCTCTATCATCTCTTTACTCATCCATCAACCCATCATATTTTTATTAATGTTTGATTTGTGTCCCATAAGACTCACCCATTTTCAGGTCCATTTTGATGGATTTTGGTAATTGTGTGCCACTGTATAATCACCACCGCAGTGAAAATATAACACAGTTCCCTTGCCCTGAAAGGTTTCCTCGCACATTTCAGGGTTAATGCTCTCCTCCTTCCCCTCACTCCACTTCCAGGAACTGCTGTGTGAATTTCCTTGCTTTGTTCAGGTGAAGTCATGACACACCTTGGGGAAAAGGCAGCAAAGAAAGAGATGATGGCTAACTGATGGCCTCTCCTATGGCAGGCCACATGGGGCAAATTGTCCATGAGCTTTGCTTTTCTGATGGCCATGTGGTGCATGTTCCTTTGTCAATGGGACCATGTTCTGTCCTAAATGAAGATCTTGGGGCTATGAGGTCACTGGCCTTAGAATGCAGTGTCATGGTTATCCCTGGTGAATCCTGGGAGGAGGCAGATGACCCCTTGAAGCAACTGTTATCTTCTCCCAATGTTCTGACTTCTCCTTGATGACCTTCCTTTTTACCCACCAACAGCCTATGAGAACCTGCTTCCCACATCATTGGTGATAGCAGCAGCTCAACACCCACCTTCTTCTGCACCTCCAGGTAAGGTTATTTCTTTTTATATTATGTCTTCTAGACAATTTTTTTTATCCAACAATGGATGAGTGAATATGTGTCACTAAGAATATATAATGTCACTGGGATTATATACAGCAATAAACAGAGCTGACACTCAAGTAAACTAAGTTCATGGGGGAAGGGGGGGAGTAACCTGTTACCAAAAAAGTGTGCTGAATACTCTGATGGGGGAGCACAGGGTGCCATGGGTAACCAGAAGAGGCTCTCCATCCAGAGCCGAGGGGTTTGGGCAGGACCTGAAGGGTGAGGGGGCAATGGGATTGTGCCAGGCAGGGAAGAAACCAGACTGACTCCCTGTGGGCTGCAGGGTGGGAGACATTAACATGTGTTCCAAATTCGAATATAGGGCTGGCCAATAACCATACAGAATTAGTGAACAGTGCAGTGGCTCTTTGAGATGATTTTCCACTGTGATCGGGGATGAGTAATATTTCAGGATATTTGGCCTTGAATTAAGTTTTGTTTTTTTCTTTTATAAATGACCTAGGTCTAGTCTGAGATCAGATGAGGCAGGAATAAAACATTGGACCCCTTAGTCTCTTAATCTAGCTGTACAGTCCAAAGATTCAGGGAGGAGAGAATGGAGACATTATCACTCCCAGGGGTCTGAGCATCCCTGATAGAATAGTGCCCCGCAGGTGCCATAGCTCCTAGCCATTGGCCAAGGTTTTGGGGGTGTGGCAGTTACCAAAGGCACCGTTGTTGGCTCTGTGAGTTTCAATCACCTGAATTCACACTCCACATCTTCTTCTTTATGTTTTTATGTTAATATTGTTTACATATCTGTCCAAGCTCTCTTCTTTGCATACAATTTTTTATTGAGGTATAATTGACATATAACATTAATATTAGTTTCAGGACTACAACATAAGGATTCCACATTTGTACATATTGCAAAATGATTACCACAAAAGGTAACTTACCTAAGAAGGGAGTATGGATAAACAAGCCTATTAATTATCTCTTGCCATGTAAAACCATCCCAAAACACAGTGGCTTGAAATGACTACCATCTATCACTGCTCATGAGTCTGAGGGTCAGCTGGGTAGTTCTGCCACTCTGGGATAGGCTTGGCTGGTCGTGGCTGACTCAGTGGGGCTTGCTCATGCATCTGTGGCTAGCTGACAGGTCAGCTGAAGACTGCTGGCCTAGGATGGCCTCCCTCACACGTCTTACGGTTCCATAGGTGTTATCTGAGGGGACAGAGGTGATGAGGTCATGCACCCTTTGTCACCCATGGGCTAGCTCAAGCTTATTCACATGATCCCCTCAGTGTTTCCATGGAATGAACTGAAGCCCACCTGTCATGTCTCTTGAGGCCTCAGCTCCACATGAGTGCACTATTACTTCTGCCACATTCTACTGGCCAGAGCAAGTCACAGGCCGCAGCTTAAAATCAAGGAGTAGGAAAATAAGCTAACCTCTTGATAGGTAGAGCAGCAATGTCACATTGTAAAGAGTGAGGATATCAGGAAGAGAAGCATGGTGATCATTTTTGTAAACACTCTACCACAGGCAAGCATTCTTAAATGAGTGTGGATAAGGAAGACATTACAGTCTTCTTAAAGCAGACTTATCTAGAGAATAGCATGGGAGCTCACATGACCTCGTGAAGAGTGTGAATAGCAAAGTCATGGAAAATAAGAAAAGCTAGGTTGGGTAGCAGACAGTCCAGTCACTGAAAGGCAGAGTGAGTGACGATCACCCCGTGACCCACGGTTCTTCCCCAGGAGGCTGGGCCCCCGTGCGGCTGATAGGTGGCCATGGGAGATGCGCAGGCCGTGTGGAACTCTTCTACCAGGGAGTCTGGGGGACCGTGTGTGATGACCTCTGGGACCTGCCAGAAGCAAACATCATCTGCAGGCAGCTCGGGTGTGGCTGGGCCATTTTAGCCCCAGGTGAGGCCCACTTTGGGGAAGGCTCTGGGAAGATCCTCCTTGACAACGTGCACTGCGGGGGAGATGAACAGCACCTGGAGGAGTGCTCCCACATGGGCTGGTTTTCCCACAACTGTGGGCACGGAGAAGATGCTGGCGTGATCTGTTCAGGTAAACCCCTGCCCTCCCAGGCAAAGCCCAGCCTTGGCTCTTTCTGAGAGAATACCTTTCAAAAGACAATGTAAATCCAGCTATTGAAAAGGAACCAGTACTTTACTTGCTCACAGCAGATATTTTCATCCCTCATGCTTACAGATGCTGAATACTCAACAGTCCCAGCCCCAGGTAAGGAAGGCGATATTTACATGGGCAGTTTCCCAAAATCTTGGGGAAGAAGTTCTGCTGGAAGTTGGATGTGTCATCCTCCAGGCTGGTGGAGTAACTGGGACATGTGGTGTCACCTGACTGTCCAGTGGGAGAAATGGATAGTCCTTTAGAAATCATTTGATCCAACCTCACTTTCAACTTCTCCCTCATTTTAGACACAGGAAGCAGATTCTAAATTTCTCAGACTTGTATATAGCACTTTCAGTTTGCCAGCTCTGAGGGTTACAAGGCAACAGAAATGAGATATGGGTGGGGGGGTGGTTAAAACATAAGAGGTGGTTAAGGACATTTCCTGCCCAGGAGCAGATGGCTGGTGGGCTGGACCTGGCCAAAGTCGGGGTGACCATTCCCACCTTCTCCCTGCTTCTGCTTTGTTCCTGGTGCCCACAGAACTTCTTTTGCTATTGGTTTTACCATATGCTCTTAATGCCAGCACCCAGAGTTTTCTATGCCAGAGCCCGCTCTCCTTCATCAAATCCCCAGGTTCCCTGATGACCTGCCCTCAGCTGGCTCTTGGTCAGAGAGTGAGTCATGAATAAAGCTGAGTAGAAAAGGTCTGATAAAACTTCAGGCATATTCCCTCCCGGGTTGTCAACTCTAGCAGGTGGGAATGGATTGGTCCCAGGAAAGGGTCTCTAGTGGGAGGTTCTTGGCCAGGTGTCACTGGTAGGAGATATGCAGGGGGCATGAAGGAGGATCCACAGCATCCTTAGATGTTGGCTCACCATCTCTGAGCAACACCAGGTCAAAGAAAGGGGTGAATTGGTACCTCTTCCTATTCTTACCTGGAAGCCTCATAACTCCCAGGCCTTGGGTCACTAGAATTGGCTACAGTTGGCAGAATTTCATGTCTTTAGTGTTCTTAAACCCCCAATTTTAAAATATCTCATTTGTGTGTATGACAAAAGGACAATTTATCAAAATCTGGAGAGGATCTAGATGAGTGCTTCTTCCATCCCACACATTAACGTCCCCTACATGTTCTGGCCTTGCCCCCAGAGATGACTCAACAGTTCTGGGGGGGGGGGTGGCCCACTGTATTTGATATGAGCTCCTCAGGGTATCATGTGCAGCTAGTGTTGAGCCAGCTGATGAGCCACATGTCCTTTGTGGGTTTGACAGATCGCCCACTGGCTGTCATAGCAGGAACAATGGCCACAGGTGAGACTTTGGTGTCCTTGGCTGCTCTGACCACCATCTTCTAGCTCAAGCCCTGAAGTGATTCTCCAGGGAAGTTGAGCAAAATACTACTGCCCTGGCTGGGTCACCCCTCTGAACCTGTGTTCTGAGTGAAGAGTCCAATAATGAAGGCAGATGAATTTATGGTTCCAATTCCATTTCTATGTAGCCAAAAAAGGCAGTCCAAATAATCAAGTGACACCAGCGTGCTTCGTCTCCAGCATGGACACTACATGTGAAGGACAGGCATATGGCTCTTAACATGGCAGTGTTGCCAGGGCACTACCCAAGAACATCATTTCAGAGGGCTGCCGCCATAACGACCATGTTCTTCTTCTCCACCCTTTTCCCTTCTCTGACAATCTCTATCTTCCTTATTCATCCTTTCTTTGCATCTTCCATTTTTCCCCCTCTGTTTTTGTCTGTATCTTGGGCTTCCAGAAGCTCCACTAAACTTTTCTTAGCACCACTTGGAGATAAAGGACTGAAATAATACTGATGCGTGGAGAGCCTGGCTGGTCCTTCTACAGAAGAGCCACAGATAGATGACCAGAGCCAATCGAGTGTAGGTCCAATTCTCATATAGCCAGACAGTCTGATGGAGAAAGCCATTGCCACAGGTGTTACCTTTAATTTTGTACTGAATATTGGGCATATGGATACACAGACAAGCAGATGGAAAAACAAATGGACAAGTGATGAACAGGCAGACACAGAATGATGTCAGTGTTGGAGGGGTAGATGACTCAGGGCAAGTTCTTTCCATTTAGTAGTGGATTTTTAATAGTGTAATTTTAATAAATTATAACAGATGGCAGATGGAATGCTGACATCTTCATATACATAGAGGTTCCATGTAGACTCAGCTTTACTTGGGAAAACGAAGCCATTTACTCATTACTACTGGTGGCCTCACAAAAGTCAAACCTACAGAACCCACCACTAGGGAGTAACTACCAGAGGGAAAGATTCTGGTTGATACTGGTTAACTGCTCTGCCCAGCAAGGCCAGGTCAGTGGTAGAATTCTCTAAACAAGTGAGAGGTGTTTCAAAATTCAGACACTTTCATGCCCTAACCTAAATTTGTGAGTTTTTAGACTGGTGTATGCCTCTGATATGTCCTAAGACACACCCACAAGGTAATGACCAATGAGACCTTTTCGGTGGAAAAAAAAAATGAAAGGAAAAGGAAGTGTGAATTATAAAATTAGTGAACTGAACAATGAAAAAAACTGAAATTCTAAAATATTTTTCTTCTTTTAGAAGAATCTAGGTGTGGCAGAGTAATTACCAGCTCATCTGGAGCGATTAGGAATCCCCCACAGAACAAAATGCATGACAACATAACCTGTGTGTGGGAAATCAAGGCTAATGCATCTGATCACATACTGCTGGCATTTCCATATCTTAAGTAAGTCACGAGTACATGATTTAAGTACTCTGTGTAGTTTAAAGTTCGAAGCATTTTTCTGTGCCATGAGTCCTTCACGCCCTTTTTAATTTTGAATTTTGAAATAATCGTAGACACACGGGAAGTTACAAAAATAATACATAGAGTCCGATGTACCCTTCACCCAGCTCCCCCCAGTGGTGGCATCATCTATAACTATAGGACAATATCAAACCAGGAAGTAATGCAATACTTCGCTAGGTCATAGACCTTATTCTGTTTTCACTACTTTCCACATCCACTTGTGTGTGTGTGTGAGAGAGAGAGAGAGAGAGAAAGAGAGAGAATGAGAATGTATGTTTCAGTCTCTGGTTAAAGATGCAGATTTCAGGGAACCCCCAGACCTCACAAATCAAGAAATTTTAGGTTTTAATATTGTAAAGAGTCAAGGTTGATATCATTCACAAATGAATGTCTTATGGAAATTAACTCCCAGGAGCAACCTAAATTATTTATTACTTTGGAATTTTGCTTTATCAAAAGATGACTTAGAATGGATGGCTCATCAGGCTGAGGCGTGGAGATGGTGTCCTGACTCTAACCCTAGGGGCGTCCGGACAAAACTTCCACAATGAAGAACAAGAGCTGACAGATCACATGACTTGCATAAAGCAAGCAGGGCAGACTCCGTAGAGCACTTCCCTCTAGGCAGGTCGCCTGCAGAGTTTGTAAATGGGTTGTTTGGAGCCTGAAGCCGTGTCTTAGAGGCAGGGCATTGCTGGCCATTGGCCCTGAGCTTCCAGCTACCTGCAGTCCCAGACCTCAGCAGGGGTCCACCTAGTGCTTCAGCCGCCTCTTCCCTCTTCCAGTTAAGATCCCATCCCCTCAAGAAAAAGTGGGATTAAAGGATTCTATACTATGTTTAAATGGCGGACAGGCTTTTAATCTGTCCCCAGTTTTATTGTCATGAAAGAAAGGGTCTGCCCCACAGCATACCTCTAAGATCTGCTAATGGGGAGGCTAAGAGGCAGCCATTGGTCTTTGCTTCCCCAGCCTAGATTGCACCAATGAATACTTTGAAATCCTGGACGGCCCTCCATCCTCAACAAAGTCCCTGGGGAAGACCTGCTCTGGGTCCTACCTCACCTACTCGTCCTGCTCCAGCTCAATGACCCTGGTGTACTTCCGAAGCTTCAACAACATAGGGAAAAACTTCGTTGCTTATTATTATTCTGCAGCCAAAGGTATGAATGGTGGTTAAAAGCAGGAGCTGTGGAACTGCAGCTGGAGTGCCTGCCTTGGGGCCAGTTAGAACCCCATCGCTTACTCTGTGACCCTGGACAAGAGACCCGACCTCTCTGTGCCTCAAGCCATTCCCTGTATAATGGGGATAAGAGAAGCTTCCCTCCTAGGCTTGTCGTGGGGCTTACCTGAAATGACACAAGCCCTTGCACAGTGATGGTATATCATGTGATCAGATTGGCAGATTCAACCCTGGGCCTGGTTCC
Organism: Callorhinus ursinus; assembly: GCF_003265705.2. Lineage (NCBI taxonomy): Eukaryota > Metazoa > Chordata > Mammalia > Carnivora > Otariidae > Callorhinus > Callorhinus ursinus. Next base: position 83,235 of record NW_027397217.1, on the reverse strand, counting down.
CCATAAACGCCTCATTACAGTCTGCCCGTTAGGATGCCACTTCTGGAGTTAAATGAATCTAGTACTAAGTGGGTGTTTTAGGACCTACAGAAGAAGAAGGTGTGGTCCAGCCTAAGAGGGGCTCATGTACAACCTGGAAGGAGTTCAAGACAAACCCATGTGACACAATTAGAGGACAAGTAGGATATACTAAATGAAGGCAAACAAATAGAATAGACTAGAATATACTAAATTGACACAAGCATACATCTCAGCAAAAGACATTAGAAAAGGGAAAGAGCCATGCGGGCTATAAACATGAAGGAAACATAGAAGGAAACAGCCTTAGATTTGCCTTTAAGCCTGGCCAGGCTGTGAGTCAAGAAATAGGGAGGGGGCACACAGGTGAAGGAACAATGTGAGCACAGAGATGGGAAGTACAGGACACATGGCGAGACAAGAAGGCAGACAGAAGCTAAGCCAAGGGTTTCTGGTTAAGCATAGGTACTCAAGGTTGGGTCATCACAGCAACAGTGATCAAAATAGCAACGAACATTTACTGAATGCCTATTTTATGCGAGGCAACCCTGTAAGCACTTTACACGTGTTACCTCCTTTCATCCTCACACAAACCCACGGTTCTTCCCTTTTTATAGATGGGGAAGCTGAGGCTAGAGAGGTTCCCTAACTGTTCCAAGATCACCCAGCCATGGGTCCTGCCCTATACCACTGAGAGAAAAGACGTTGCCTCATGGACCTCATGAGCAGTTCTAGCTTCCGCCTTGGCTGAGATGCTGTTCAGACTAGTCTCCCACCCTGTTAGCGAGCACCAGGGCAGCTCAGTGAGCACGCTTGGGAAGTATGCTGTGAAACACGGAGGAGGCGCTTTGTGTCACAAAGTGGATCAGAAAAAGTCACTGTCACTGCAATTGAACAATTACTGACGAGGCTTCTTTGTCATTGCAGAGGCGAGTTCAAGGACCCCACATCTAATCAGTGAGTCGCATTTACTGTTGCTACTTTATCTTCATTCCTCATTTGTGTGTCTTCCTCTGTCCGCCCTCCTGGTGCTTGGAGTGTCATAGTTCGATCTCTGTCTTATACATTTCCTAATTTCCTGCATCAGTCCAACTAGCTGAGAGGTCTGTCTGCCCAGGTTTTGCCCAAGCATGATGACCACTCACCGTGGAACCAAGTTACATATACCAACAAATTGATAATTGCCAATTTGATTTCTTAATTCCTTGCTTTTATCAAAAACAGTGAGACACACCTCATCAAGCGCTGCACACTTAGGGAAAGTTAACAAAACAGAAGCATGTAGAAAAAATGGCTTTTTCCCTAGAAGGGCACCATGCATATTTGCATTTTGGCACAGGATGGCACAATTTAAGTGTCATTATGTCTCCGGTGACTGGACAGAAGGGAATATTTTTTCTGTTGGATCCTACACGTCTGAGGAACAACATAAATAGAGTTTGACTTGGGAGGTCACTTATTATAAAGATGCTAGGGAGAATGAACCAACCAGAATCTTGGCATTTAAGGGATGTAGCCATCTTGATGCTTTTTATCTGAAGGGTGTGATCTTGTATTGACAGCCATCCCAACAGCAACACCCAAGACAGTGACAGCAAGACCAGGTAAGCCCTGGGATGCATTCATTCATTTACCAACTATCCTTTCCTCTTGGTTACCTGCATTTGTACCTGCTGCATGGGCAGGAACTGGACCAACTGCAAGTAGTTCATCTGTTTGCAAAATGGGCTGGTTGACTCTATGCACATTTTTAGGACCATCCAAAACTCTTGGGATCTTTTGGCTCTAGCATCCCAGGGTGAGCAAAGTTCATTTTTTCAGTGTTTTTGAGAGTCTTCAAAGCCTGAGCAGCTTCCAAGTGCCTTTAGTGGGGTTCTATCTTTTTTTTTATTTGGCCAGGCTTGCTCATAGTTAACCTATACCTGCATAACTAATAGGCTTTTTCAACATGAGTGGAGCATCAAAGCCATTCCAGAGGCAGTGAGATGGAATACCAGAGAAAAATACTGAACTTTGGAACCAGGAATACTGACTTTAGATCTGCTACTTCCCAGATGTGGGATTTGGGGTGAATCATTTCACTTCTCCAACTTTCAGTCTTCTTATGGATAAAATTAGCATACTGGTGCTCTTCTGCTTGCCTTCTGAGTTATTACAAAGGTGAAGATGAACACATACACGCACGCACACACACACACACACACACACACACACACAAAGGCATTCCACAAAGCCACAAATTACTGTGAATATTATCTACAATTTTTGTCTGCATTTAGCTAAAATAGATTGGCACATACCTCTGGCCCAATAGGTACTCGATTAATGAATGCTTTAGGCCAAATGTTATTTTGACAATCTTAATTGCATATTAACCCCCCAACTAGGAGGTTGACCAGTTGACTGGCTCTTTTATCAAGTTCCCCTTCCCTAATAGTAGTGTCAGGGTGGAGAGCTCAACCAGCTCATGGGCAATATGCGGTGTCCCTAGAAGACAATGATCACCAGGTCTCTATCTGCAGGGGACTGGCCAGAGCTGCGGCTGGTGGGCGGCTCAGGTCGGTGCTCAGGACGCGTGGAGGTCCTCCACCAGGGGGCCTGGGGCACCGTGTGTGATGACCTCTGGGACCTGAACGAAGCCGAGGTCGTGTGCCGACAGCTGGGGTGCGGACGGGCCATGTCTGCCCTGGGGAAGGCCCCCTTCGGCCCGGGCTCTGGAAACATCTTCCTGGACAACCTGCAGTGCTCCGGGGTGGAGCGCTGCCTGGGCCAGTGTTTCCACTCGGGCTGGTCGGAGCACAACTGTGGCCACCACGAGGATGCCGGCGTCATCTGCTCAGGTAGCCCCTCCCCTCTTGGGCAATAATTTCTAATGTTTTTATTGCAGACATTTTGAAACTATGCATCCCAGATGGAAATTATCCATCTGCCTATTTGCTCATTCTTTCATAAAACAATCCTTGAGCGTCTGCTCTGCACCAAGCCCTGGGCTCACACACACCCTTGGGCAGCGCCAGGTTGCACATGGGAGGTCTCGAATGTTTGCGTACACCAGCACCACCTGAGGCATTGCAAGGCAGAATCCCGGGCCCCGGCCCCGGCCCCAGAGATGACGACTAACTAATTTGGGCAGGGGTGCTGGAATCTGCCTTTTCACAAGTGGTCTGGGTGATTCAGCATAAGAGGGGCCATGGGTAATGAGTCTTGTGCCCTGAAAGGCAAGGGTCCTCTCCCTTCATTCCCCATCTGCACCCTCTCTCCCCACCCCCCTCTGCCACCTGCACCTTCGTTACCCCACCCCCTCCATGCTTTGGATTCACTAAAGAGAGTGACCTGTTGCCTTTCTTTTTGCATTCAGATGCGGAAGAACTGCCTCCTCCCACACCTCCAGGTATGTCCATATTTTTTTCTAGTCCAGACAACTTTCCAGTAATAATAATATCAAATTTACTTGCAAATGCTAAGAAACAGGCACTGTTCTGAGCCCCTCACATATACAACTCATTTAATCCCCACAATAATGCACTGAAGCAAGTACTTTTCCAGATAGGTAAACTGAGGCAAAGAAAGTTAGTAATGTACCCAGGGCTAGCCAGTGGATTTGAACCCTTGGCCACCAGTCTATTGACCACATCCTTTCACTGACCTCAGCTCCACAAAGACAAGGTAAAATTAGCACAAAGACGGGGAGACATTTTGCTCAGACTATTGCTAATCCTGCAAAAAGGCATTTTATATTTTACAGAAGAGAAATCTGAGGCACAGAAAGGTTGAGTAACTTTCCTGAGATCACTCAGTAAGTTAATGGTGGAACCAAGTACTGACACTGATCAGTCTGCCCACAGAGTACATGCTCTTGGGGATCTTATGACTTTTGCCTATTTTTGGAGATTTTGTACCTGAAGGATTGAGTGATATTCATCTGTAATAAAAACCAAAGATTAGAAAAACCAGAACAACACATGCAATGTGAATTCTGAAATGATACTGGAGGTAAACAAAAAGGCATTTTGTTTCATTACAATAGACATTTCTGAGCATCTGCACAGGAGCAGGCATGATGCTGGGGTTTCTGTATGAATAAATTTATCTCATCCTCAGAGCTGAGGATTAAGGAGATCCAAAAGCCTGCCCAAGATAACTCAATTAGAAAGTAGCAAAACTAGGGGTACCTGGGTGGTTCAGTCAGTTAAGCATCCAACTCTTGATTTCGGCTCAGGTCATGATCTGAAGGTCATGGAATTGAGCCCCATGTCAGGCTCTGCGCTCAGGGGGAGTCTGCTGGAGATTCTCCCTCCCTCTCCTTCTGCCCTCCCCTGACTCGTGCATGCTCTCCCTCTCTCTCTCAAGTAAATGAATAAATAAATCTTCAGAAAAGTGAGAGAGAGAGAAGAAAGAAAGTAGCGGAACTGGACTTTGCAGACCCCATCTCTTGCCCTTTGAATGAACCTGACTGCCTCCACATACACAAGTCAAAAGTCATTGGCAGAAGCATCTCTCTTGGACACTTGCATAGAGAAGTGGGGTCATGAGTGGGAGGGAGGACTGTCCAAATTTCAAAGGCCATGGATAGAGGTCAAGGGCAGTGGATATTCAAATGAAGGCCTACCTGTAGTTCTCATTTTATATAACTCAGCTATGCTGAAGATTATATAGATGACAGGGAAATGAGGAAGACCATGTTGAGTGGAAGGAACCATCCTGGTTATGTGTTGCTACTCCAAAAACAGAGTGGTTTAACACCACAGCCATTTAATGACATGTTATGTTGTTGTGGGTCAGGAATTTGGGCAGGGCTGCGATAGGAGATTCTTCTGTTCCACGTAGCTCTGAGCAGGGTCACTCGGTGGAGCTCGCCTACAGGGTGGTCCTGAGACTTGAAGACAGCTGCATTCACATGCTCTGTGCGTGGAGGAGACTGCTGGAAGGGTGGGCTCAGCCAGGGCCCTCTTCCTCTCCAGGTGGTCTCGGGACTCCTCACACGGTCTCTCCAGCAGCAGGCTAATCAGACTCCTTACAAGGTGGCTCAGGGTGCCACAGGGAAGCCCGTGTTCCCAGAGACAAGAAGTGGAAGCTTCCGGTCTCTTAAAGCACAGTGTCACTTCCACCATATTCTGTTGGCCAAAACAGAGGCCACCCAGGTTCAAGCAAGGAGACCTAGATCCCACTTCGTGACAGGAGGCATGTCCAAGAATGTGTGGCCTTCTTTAATCTGCCACAGGACAGTAGAAATATTCACTCAGCACCTTCAGACCTTTCTCAGTTGGCACTAAGTACCTTGACACTTCAGAGAAAACTCTTCACATTTCACTAATTTGTAGATAAAACGCAGTATTTTTCCCCTGGTTGTCAACATGACCTCCCTTTTTTTTTTCCCCCTTCTAGGTCTTTCCACAGCTTCTCGGGATTATATAACAGGTAGTCACTTGTTTTAAATTGAGATGTAACTCCACACCGAGAGAACTGTCACAGCAGATGCTAGGCAGTGTGCCCAGGATGTGGCACAGAGAGGCTGGCACAACATGGGTGAGGGGCTGCTTATCCACCTCCCAGGCCAGTCCTGTCATGGCCCCTTCCATGAGAATGCCAGGGGAGTCAGGACCTCAGCCGACACAGCCCCTCAGTTGCTACTGTAGCCTCACCAAGGGGCATCCATTTGCACTGCTAAAGCCTATAAATACTGACTTGCTAGCCAAAGGGGCAGGCTGGGAAGGGGGTATGTGGATCTGCCCAGGTCAGAGTAGGTGGGAGGGTGACAGAGACTGTAGCTGGTCATAACTGGTGGTACCCAGCCTACCTTCTCTGGGTACGGTCCTGTAGGGGGCACCCATGATGGGTCCCAACTCATGTGTAGAGGTTTCAAGAAACCCAGTCCCAAGGTTTTCGTGTCTGTCTGACCTGGACCAGTTGTAACTACAACACAACTGACAGGATAGCTCCAAGATGACTGGGCGCGTCCCTATTTCCCGCCATCTGTCGCAGGAAAGACCAAGACTCTTGGAATTCTGGGAGCATTACCAGTTAGTTAGCCAAAAACAGGAAGGAGAAAATTAAGCAGCTTGGTAATTTAGGGGACAAGGTCAACAACTCATGTTTTCAAGTTTCCTCTAAAATAATTTGATGATTCTAAGATTTTTGCTTTTTTATGTGGCATGCTGCTTTAAGTGTATGGGCACGTGTATACATATGCGTGTGTATCGATCTATATGAATATGACGTAAAATACAATACGGAAGAAATTAGATTTCACTTGTGTAACTCTTATAAATCCAAAGACATGTAAGTTCCAGTTTCAGTAGATACTGAGTTAAAGGAAACACAATCTACCCAGAAAAGGTGGTGAAAAAGAACTTAAGGGGGTGGCCAGTCATAGTCCCCATCAACGGGCCACTTCGTCCCCTTCTCTCTGGCTCCTCAAACCCCAGAGTTGTTCCCAAACTCACACCATGCCCAGGCTCAATAGTCTCTGTCCCTTCGTCCCTCCTTCCCAACCCCCCATGTAGATCCTCTCTGCCTCTCTCCCCACAAGCAAGAATCCTTCTGCCTTAGAAGAAGGAGGAGATAGTGAACAGACCTGACAAATATAATATTTTCTTTGGCAGAGGGTAAGGGGAGAGGAAAAGGCAGAGAACTCCCATATTTTAATATTTTTGCCCCATCAGGATGAGATTGAATGGGCCCTCCTTCCCTGGAGACGTTTAGGCTAAAAGTCTGTACAGACATCTGGGTGTGCCCCCCGCCCCTCCCACCCCCGGTGGACCACTGCCTGACTCCACCAGACCACCAGGTGTGAGAGGGTCGTGACTGGGGTCCCATAGTTGGTGCCTCGGGGCACATGCTGACATCCTTTTTCCTCTGGCTTTAGGGAGAAGTAGCTCCTGCGGAGGGGTCTTGTCAAGTCTCTCTGGCTCCTTTTCCAGTCCGCTGTACCCGGAAAGCTACCCGACAGACATCGAGTGTGTTTGGGAGATTCATGTGGATAAAAAATTCCGCATAGAACTCATGATTCCAACTTTGAAGTAAGAAAACGACTTTTTCAGAGAAGATTCTTTCTAAATGTGAATTCAGAATAAATATATTTCTTTTAGTGGGAAACATTTGGGGGGGGAACAGAAGAACACAAATTTCTTCCCAGTTTGAAGATCAAATTAATTTTGTAGCGCTATCCAACAAGTTACTTCTAGTTTGAAAAATTGAATAAGTGGTTTATTGACATATTTAACTCAACCTTATGATGATAGCTTTTCTTTTTACTTTTTTCTAAGAATGTCACCCAAATCCTCCTTACCAGCTTGGCCCTTGTTATACAATGGGTACCAATACTTATCCTCTTAGATTTTCTTTTTCCTTTATTTAAATTTTAAACAAGCAGTAGAAGGCTTTCCACACACACCCACGAGCCACCTCCTCCAGCCCCAGGCCCTGGATTTTCTCAATGCTGCCTCCAAGTGAAAGGACCCGGGGGAGACATGGCCTTATCTCTGACACATAGAGGATACATTTCTCGAAGACACTGACATTTTTTTTATCTCCGTGGCATGAAATAAGAACTGACATTTTTAAACGCTGGCTGTGTATCCATGCTCTGTACTATGTGTTTTGTATGCTCTGTAATATTCCAGCATCACTACAGCCCGAAGGTATATGCCCCATCATCTCCATTAGAGATGAGAACCTGAAGCTCAGAGATGTTAACTGACCTGCCCAAGGCTAACCAGCTAGGTCTGTCTGCTGTCAAAGCTCCAGCTTTTCTCCACCTTGTGATTCTGTGGGCGGAGTCTGCGCAGAGCCCTTCTTGTATATGACACTCATCTTGCTACAAACACAGCAACACTATGAGATGCTGTGAAAATCCACCTTCAGCATACACTGAATTGTTGATCAGTCCATGGAGTCAAGCACACCCTGTGCCAGAGAATATCCTAGAAATATATTGTCTTTGTTGACTAAAACCCTAAGGACACAGAGAGCCCACAAGGAAGTGAGAACCTTGAACGTACACTTCCAAAGTCCTTCTTATTATAGGTAATCTGTTCCTTCAAAATCAGCCTCACACACATCCCTCACGAGTGACTGCCAAAGTGCAGATACTCTCTACATGCTGACATTTTAATTTTAAAACCGAGCTTTTTCTCCCCAAGAGTTTGAGTGTGGAAAATGTTGTGAAATATAGAGATAGGAGAATCTGGGTGTGATGTTGATTACATGATGATCATCAGGGTGTTGGCCTGGTAAGGATTTATTTGCAATGTGTACTAGCATTTCTAATGTTCCATGTAGATGGTGATTGGCCAGAGCCATTATAATTTTTGATTTTCTGTTCCTAAGTTGTAACCATAAGCCTCCCACAACCCTTGGACAGAATAAGACTTCTGTAATAAGACATCTGTAGAAGTTAACTGACACTTTATGTGTCAATATGCAGTTTAAAGTAAATCCAAATATTTAATCCTACGATTGTCATACTTTTTTAAGTTTTAAGATCTAGGAAGCTTGAACCTGCCACTAACCCTCCACTTCGATGCCCCCAGCCTGGAGGATATCCTTGGATGCCCCTACGACTCCGTTGAAATCTTTGATGGCCCCAGGATTGCCTCACTGTCCATGGGGAAGTTCTGTGCCTCAGTAGCTGTGATATTTTCCTCCTCCTCGGATATCATGACCGTGGTGTTCCGAAGTGATTCTATGATCACCAACACTGGCTTTTATGCCCTGTTCAATGCAATTCCACAGGGCAAAGGAGAGTCAGGTAGGAAGCTTCAGGTCTTTAAAAGACAGAACAGTTTTCTATCTTGAGAGACTCCCCTATTCACAAAGGCCTGGGACTCAGTTTTTAAAACACCCCACAATTGGCCCCATAAGCCCTGCTGTGTTGCTGTTAGATTTTCCCACTAAGAGCATCACGTGGGCAATTGAAATCAGGCAATGATGTGAGGCTGAAATGACAAGATGATTTGGGGGTAGTGGTAGTGCCTGGGAAGACAGCCTGGGGGACAGAAGAACATGCCCAGGTGGGGAGGGTGCCCCTACGGCTTGAGTGGGAATAGAAGACCTTGCTCGGGGACATGTGATGGGTGACAATGAAGGGGCATTCCAGGCAGAGAGAACAGCAAATACAAAGGCTCTCGGGGACATGCTAGAGAAACAGAAACCAAGGTGAGTGTGGCAGAACTTGTGAACTCAGTAAGGGAAGGTCTCCAGGAGACAGCATGCCATTCCAGGTGGCCACCGCCCATTGGCCCAGAAATAGCCATCCCCATTGGGCTTTAAGAAGTCATAGACACGCTGGTGTCCCAAGTCCTTCAGGGGATTAAATCTACACTTACCCAAGTCATGTTCAAAAACAGAGCTGTGGACCCCTTCCCCCAGGACCCCAGTGTTGTGTCAGAGACCCACACAGCAAGACCTGTTACTGAATCAAGACGGCTTTAGGCTTTGTTCTTGCCTTTGTTTACCTTAGACACAAATGCGGGAGCTTGAAATCCTTCCTACTTAAAACTTCCTAAGCTCAAAACTAAAACCCTGCTCTATTTAGAAGATGGACCCCAGCTGCGGCTGGTGGGCGGCTCAGGTCGGTGCTCAGGACGCGTGGAGGTCCTCCACCGGGGGGCCTGGGGCACCGTGTGTGATGACCACTGGGACCTGAATGAAGCCCAGGTGGTGTGCCGACAGCTGGGGTGTGGTCGAGCCATTGCGGCCCCTGGAAAGGCTCACTTCGGCCCTGACTCTGGAAACATCCTCCTGGATAACATTCAGTGTTCAGGAAGCGAGAACCACCTTGGCCAGTGCCCTAGCTCCGGCTGGTCGGACCACAATTGTGGCCACCATGAGGACGCAAGTGTCATCTGCTCAGGTAGCCTCTCCTCCCATGGCAGGTTCTTTTTGACCTTTCGACCAGCAGAATTTGAGTGATGGATGGAGGGTGTGCACAGAGCAGGGCCAGGGGAGCTGAGAACAGTGGCCCCACAAGAACGTCCCCTCAGCCAGGTTGACAAAGAATGCTGAGAGCCTGACTCCACTCTAAAGAAATGTACGCAGAGCCATGCGATTGCCAGGTCCTTCTCTCTGCAACCTTTCCTGGGTCCAAGCTCCTTTTCCAGAATCTAACATGCTCTTGTTCTTCTTTATGTCACATGAACCTTGCCTGCTTGAGACCTGCTCACACTAGGAAACCACCACTTGTCTTCATAAAATGTAACTTAGATTTCCTAAATTTACCTTTTTTTTTTTAATTCATGCAGATGCCGGGGCCTGGGCTCCAGATGTGACCCCTACATCCCCAGGTAGGCCCAATACTGTGAACTTCTAATATCTCTGCAAAGTGAATAAGAAATCTAATCTGTCTTAACCTAGACACTGGTGGACAGTGACCTAGGCCCTGATCTCCCAAGGGAGCTTTGAAATTCCCAATCCCCAGGCTGCACCCAGACCAGTCACATCAGGATCTCTGGGCTCACACCAACCGGTCATCAGTAATATTTAAAGCCTCCCATGTGATTCCAACATGCAGCAAGGTGAGAACCAGCCACGTTTCCCGAATGAGATGGCATCCAAAACTCCCCTCTGGACAGCAGAGCAAGGAAGGGCAAGAGGGAAAACGGGCAAGAAGTTTTGTCACTAGGGCTGAGAAGAGGGTCAAGATGGGGAGGAGAGGAGGTAGGAAGGTTTGCTTCCCAGGAACATGAGTTGGAAAATGAAAGTGTGGGAGAAAACACAGATGAGTCCATGCCACACTCTCTCAGTGGGTCAAGAACAGGCTGAGCGTGAGAAGTGAAGCCATTTGGAGCTACTCTGGGAGCCTTCGGACTTTGCCAACAACGCAGGCATAGAGAAAGGGTACATGTTGTTCTGGTAACCAACTCAGAGTCAGTGTGTGGCAGTGACCTCCAAACTCAAGACTCCAGCGATATCTGAGCACGTGTGGTCCTGCCTCCTGCAGCGGCCTACCTCTTCTGGACAGGCTCTCAGCTGCCCGCTTCCCTGCCTGCTGGCACCCTGGGCCCCACCCGGCCTCCTTCCCAACCCCGCGCAGTGATTACCTCCACCCTCTGCCTTCACTGGGGGCCTGGGTGTGGGGAAGGTCAAGGTTGAGGTGTACCCTGTAGTGTTTGGGGGCTGGGCAAGGTAGCTAGCAGCCTCTCCCTACCTGGGGCTGACACCACCTTGGCACATTTGCAGGGACACTTGGTGGGGGGGCCTCTTACCCACTGTAGTCCAGATCCCAAGGGCTCCTAGGTTGCGGTCGCCATCCCCGGGCAGCTGCCCATCTCATGTAGAATGCAGAAGTGAACCTATGGGGAAGGGCGATTGACTTCCCCGCCTCCAGCTGAGGCCCCACATTTTCATTTTGCATTGGGACCCACAAAACATGCAGCAGCCATGGAGGGGAGGCGGAGCTCACAGAACCATTTCTCGGGGACTGACAAGCAGCTAGCTCCCTTTGGTGCCCTCTGGCTTTTCTTTTCTTCCCCAGTGAGGAATCTCCCCTAGCCTAGAGCCGAAGAGGAGGAGCAAGAAGGGAGGGCATGGCTTTCAGTTCATCAGACAGCTCTGTGCCAAGTCCCCCTTGTGATCTAGGGTTGCAAACCTCAGAAGGCTTTTCTCTCTTTTCTCTCCGCTACAATATTCCTTTTCTGAGGCACAGATGCATAACTGAGTGGATAAGAGAATGCAAGATGGAATAAAAAACACTAGGGGGAAAAAATGAAACCTTTTATGTCTAAATACTATCCACCAGTAGGTGAACTACTTCTCGATAAAGCATTATATATTTGCAGGGACACACACACAAAATAAGGCTTTTGCCATTTATTTCTCTCAGGGAAACACTGCATCTCAAACACTTTAACAAAAGGGAACTGCTTCTTTTTTTAAAAAGATTTATTTATTTATTTGAGAGGGAGAGAGATTATCAGCAGGTAGAGGGGCAGAGGGAGAGGGAGAGAGAATCATAAGCTGACCCCTCACTGAACATGGAGCCAGACGTGGGGCTCGATCTCACCACCCCGAGATCGCAACCCTGAGATCCCTACCTGAGCCAAAACCAAGGGTCAGCTGCTTAACCGAATGCACCACCCAGTGCCTCGAAAGGGAATTGCTTCTGAGACAACTTGAGGTCCGAAAAAACTTACTCTGCCCCTGTCCAGCACCCTTCCTGGCGAGGGACTGAGTGGGGCAGGCGCCACAGGCTCTCACTGCTCAGCGGTTTGTGGCAATGCCGCCCAAGGAGAAGGACCATGGAGACAAAGGATTTCTCGAATGCATCTGACCCATTTGCTTCAAACTCCGTGCCCACGAATCCCTGGTGTGAAACTCTGACAAGCACCAGCTTTCCAATGGACAGGCTTTCAAAACCTGCCCTGCCCTTGACCTGCCAGGCAATAGTGCCTAAGGATACATCTAGAATATGGAAATATATGCCTCACAGAAATCGAAGCCAAAAGGACACAGAAAAGGAGGAAGCTCCCCACTGGGGCCCGTCGACCTCAATGGAATGTTTGTCCCACATGCCTTTCCCACCCACCTTTCCCACCCAGGCTCTCAGCTGTCTGGTTTTTGTCCCTTGTCCCTATGCCTTTTTGCATGTTCTGCAGTGGTGTGCGCCCATAAGCGCAGTGATGTTACTGTGGCTGATGCCTCGTGACTGATCGATCTCAGGACAGCCCTGGGGTTGGTGGATCCTAAGGCAGAAGAGAAAACAAGTCACGTAGCTGTGCGTTGTCTGTGATTTCTTGGTGAATCACTGAAAGAAGGGGAGAGACCACATCCCACATTAGGAGAGAAAAGAGAAATGAGGGAGCCCACACCACGTATCAAGACTCAAGGGTAGTAACAGGTTCATTCATTTGTATGTAACTATACGATGTTTTTGTGATGCGGAGCTCTTTCCTGATTTTCTTTGGTTTCGGTTTTTGCAGGTCCCATCCCTCAAGGGCCTACGCCTCAAGGTGGGCCTACGCCACGAGGTAACTCTCTTTCATTGAAAGTACAACCTGTAAAAGATGGAATCACTCGGTCAATTCATAAAAGCAGAATAGATGTCTGCCTGTCCTGGCTGCCTAAGGGGAAGGAATTGGTGGGCTGGAGCCCTCACAGATGGACGGATCGTCTACATCTGAATTGAGCTGGTCTGCGTGACAGGAAGCTGGGCAGAGCATTGATGAGATTTCAGCTAGACACCCCACACCTGTCACATATGTGTCCCATCCCATTTCCAGTCTTGCCTACAGTCTTAGGGTCCCATCCTGGTAGCAGTCACACATCTTTTCCTCCCCCTCATTCCCTCTCAGGGGTACAATCACACACCAGCCAAGGTACAATGATGCCTATACCACCATGATCCCTTCCCATTTTGTGATTCCCTGTTGAGCTTGATGGAATTCTGGATTCTACTCCTGGGAAAGACAAGGTACATGCCTGAAGAAGCCAACCAGTGGTCTCTTGTCTGCCCACAGGAAGGAGTAACTCTTGTGGGGGAGTGATTTCAGGCCTCTCGGGCTCCTTCTCCAGTCCTTCGTATCCAACGAACTACCCCACTGACGTGGAGTGTATCTGGGTGCTACATGTGGCTGAGACGTTCCACATAGAACTGGTGATCCCAAGCCTAAAGTAAGCAGCTTTGCCTTTTTCTACTTCAAAGGCCAGATTAGACTGGAATCCATGCTTTCCTCAAGGAGGTGGCCTTTCCACGTACCTAGTCAACTTGGCAGCTATAACAAAAATATCACAAACTGGGTAGCTTCATAAACAACAGAAATTTATTTCTCACAGTCCTGGGGGCTAGAAAGTCCAAGATCAAGATTCGGGGTCTGGTGAGGGCTCACCAGACTTCCTGGCTCACAGGTGGTCATATTTTCACAATAGTCTTACCTGATAGAAGAGACAAGGGAGCTTTTTGGCTGAATCGCAGTCAATCGAATTGACTCTGTAAGGCCGTTAATCCTGTGGTGAAGGTTCTGCCCTCATAGCCTAATCTCTTCCCAAAAGCCCCACCTTCTCATACCATCTTGTTGGGGGTTAGGTTTCAACATATGAATTTTGAGAAGACACAAACTTTCAGCCTTCAGCACCGAGTGACACATCCTTTCGCATTGTAGGTGAAAATTCGTCGGGTCACCTGAGCTTGGGAGATGTAGAATCATTGAGCTCAACTTCCTGTGCAGTTGGAGAATACCCCAGATACCCCATGAGCATCCCTGACACCAGGCCACCGAGGGGGCCTCAGCTAGGGTCACACACAAGAAAACCTCAGCCCCCTACTCTCAGCCAGCTACTTCGGGGACATTGCATCTTCCTTGGGCTGAACCCAAACGGGTTCCTCTTCATTCCCATTTTCTCAGCTTCATTCTTCCCTCTGATGCTGCACAAAATAAGTCTGTTTCCTCTTCCCTCCAAGAATGTCTCTCATGCCCCTACAAGAGTTTTCTTCCACAGATAAAACAGCCTCCATTCATTCATTCCTACTTCTTTCTCTGCCCATACTCATCTTTAAAGGAATTTATCCTATTTTAATGCATATTTATATGCATACATATTTACATATGCATGTACATATACCAGCGTCACTTTTTAATGAAAATAATTGCTTTTCCTGATAATGTTTAACCTGGTTTCATCTTTCTACACCGGGTCCCATCTGGGTCATTCTCTCTTCCTGACATTGTTCACAGTCTATGCCAGACCTCCACCGCTGTTTCCACCTGCGTTCATCAGCCTCAGGAGTCAAGGAGCTGAATGGTTAAATGCTGCCTCAAAGGGGAAATGGGCCAGCAGTGGAGTGAGGGATGGATCTGATTAATTTTACCTGATGGCCAAAATTCCTTTCAAATGGGGAGAAGAGAAACTACTATCAGGGAGCACTGTATGTTGTGAGCAAAATGTATTTTTCATTCATTCATTCATTCCACACCCATGCATTCATTGAGACCAAGGTAAGCAGATTTGGTACAACATATTCAAATCTATGAAAGTCACAGTTCTATGATTTGGGGGCACAGAGTGTCGTTTTATCACTTCTGGAAGATGGTTACTCTAAACAGCTGTACTGACCCACTCTCCCTGCAATCTCAAGGTGACTGTCCCAACATAAATTTCCTACTGTAATTTCAGAGTATACAAGTCAAGGAGCTGCTTCCTGTGTTGCCTACAGCCAGAGCTTAGTTCCTGACTTCCAGGATTTGATGTTTTTAAGTCTAGATTTATTGATAATTTGCCTTTTGTGTCTCAGAACATGAAGTTAATTGTTTTGCCCCAGGGAGGCTCAGCTGGCAGTGACAGACCCCATAGGACCCCAGGCTATGCCTGGAGGCACTTTTTATGTCCAGCTGGGGGCATGGAGTACCACTGTCCCATAGTGGGTGGAGGCCAGGGACATGGCTAAGTGTCCTACAGTTCCTAGGACAGCCCCCCACAGCAAAGAATTCTCCAGCCCCAAATGTAAATAGCGCTGAGACCGAGAACCCCTGCTTGAAGCTTGCTTCTTTTAGGGGGTTTTCTTTCTATTTCAGCTTCTTTGGAAACTCCCTTCACACTTGATCTGCAAAAATTATATCCATATTTGAAATATGCCATTTCATTCTTGCTAAGTCAAGTGTGTCCTGTTTTCCGGTGAAATGAGTCCTCAGATGGCAGTGTCCCCTGTTACGGTCACACTATAGTTGCCTTACACATAAATGTAATCTTTTTTTCTTACTTTAAAAATGGGTTGTGGGACACCTGGGGGGCTCAGTCAGTTGAGCATCTGACTCTTGATTTCAGCTCAGGTTGTGATCTCAGGGTCCGGGGATCAAGCCCTGCATTGGGCTCCATGCTCAGTGGGGAGTCTGCTTGGAATTCTCTCTCCCCCTCTGCCTTTGCCCCTTCCCCCCACTAGCGCTCTCTCTCTCTCTCTCTCTCTCTCAAAAAAAAACGGGTTGTTTTGAGGTACTTGGCTCTTACTTCATTGGAACAGATGTGTTCTGCAATAAACAGGTTTTCAAATTCTGTAAATTTGTATACATGCACAAGAGTAATTATGTCCGTTGTGTACGTATGACACAACGAGCACTTACAACGCATTCCTTCAAGGTCCACTTACTATTGTTTAAATGCCAAAGTGCATACCT